>NC_142613.1:42222785-42528585 GCF_059453375.1 Lepisosteus platostomus
TTTTACTTTGCAAGCCACATTAGCACTGTACAGAAAAGCATATCTGTTAACTTTTAAGAGTATGATGTAATGATATTAGAAGTTCGAGTTGATAGCTGTGTCAGCATGCATAGGCTGAAAAGGAACAGGTAAAGGTTTATTCCATGCCAAAAGGAAAAGAAAAGAGATTCAACATTTTCAACACCTGAAGAAGGCTCCCCAACCGAAACTTTGTGTTTCTTTTCTTTTCCTTTCAGCATGGAATATACCTTTCCTTTTCCTTTTGTAATGATATTATATACATTGTTCAGCAGTGTTTGTATTAAAATATAACCAAGTATTGGTTAGACTCATGGGGGTGGGGAATGTCAGAACAGGTTTTAGAAATGGTGATTCACGTAATGTTAAACTTGTCTTTTCTTGTTACTGGTAGCATTGCATATGGTTACTTAGAACTTGTTTGTACAAGCACAACATGAAATATTTTCAATGGATCTTAGGGGATATTTGAAAATCTTGAAAGCTTACATTCTCATTGTCAGAATTGTTTGAAATAGAATTTCATCACCATCATTTTCACCATCGTCATGTTTAATTTAACAAAGACATTTAGCCATTTTGTGTCAACATTATGGAGGAGCAGGTATCAAGTGGTATTTAATAAAATAAAGGTACCTTGTCTAGTTCACTCCACAATCACATCATGATTATAATGATATTAATAACTCTTATGTTACATAAAACTTGTATTACACATCCCAGGGGACTTTAGATAGAAATAAAATTAAAGAAAGTAAAAATACTAGAAATACAAGTGTAAGAGGACAGCTAGATCTGGAGTGTAAAATTAGGGTTTAAAACACCAGAGGGAGGTTAGAGACAGATACACACATAAATGCATTAATAAACCACATATACATGAGGATATTAGGGAGCTGGAGTTACCTATGTGAAGCTTGACTCTCTATATAAGATTTAAAGAGCAAAATCCAGGTCAGCTCAGGGGATTAAGACCCTTGTTGTCATGTTTGGTTCAAGGGGAGACATAGATGGTTGGCCTATTTGCTACGAGTATCTGTTTATTTACATTATACTGTATGCAAGGTTATATATATAAATAGAAACAGACATTTCTAGATTTTTATAATTAGTTGACTTTTATTTTTTTCAGATAAAGCTTCTGCATTTCCTCTCTGCTTATAGATGCTCAATAGCAGTTTTTTGTCCTAAATTTGTTTCCCATAAAGAGGTATGTGGGGTGGCATGGTGGCCAAGTAGTTAGCTGCCTCACAGCACTGGGCTCTGGGTTCTATTCCACACCTCGGATGTTATCTGTGTGGCATTTGTATGTTCTTCCCATGTTCTCATGGGTTTCCTCTATGTGCTCTGGTTTCCTCCCACAGGCCAAAGAAATACCATTAGGTTTATTGGCTTCTGGGAAAATTGACCCTGGTGTGATTATGTGTATGTTTGTGTCTCTGTGTGCTCTGTGATGGACTGACATTCTGCCCCCGTTGCTTGCTGGGATAGGTTCCCCTGTGACCATGTATTGGATAAAACAGTAAGAAAATGGAAGGTTGGAAAATGCTGTGTGATGGAAAGAATTATTGGCTTGTCAAATGCTGTCTAGCCAAACTCAAATGCTTAGCAACATGCACAATGGAATTTAAAGATTGAATATTCTTTGAAAATCTCACTTGGATGCAGACGGTACTTCACCTTGCTCCTGTGTGATGCATTTTAACACTCAATCAGCATTTTATTCTCTGTCATCTTGGGGAAATAAAACAACAGTTCATGGGTATTTATGTCATGACCTTTTTAACGTTCTGGGCTTTTCACAGAACTCCAGCTCTATCTACGAATTCTCTGCTTCTCTCCTTAGTGTTGTAAAGCTGGTTCCTGTAATGATAGTTATCTTGGTTTAAACTTCCTCAGTCAAGTTAAATGTGGATCATGATATGGAACACTGCTGTAATGTATTGTTTTTGCTAACTAGCTATTCAAATGAAGTGTTCCCAGATTTACTGAAGATTTACATTAGATTCTTATCTGTTAAGTTAAATCTACTGAGAACAGATAAATAAGAGTAAACAGTTTTCTGAACCTGAATGCAAAACACACAAATAATAAATAAATAATATTTGGGTACTTATTGCTCAATTGCTTCCACCAAAATGAACCAAAGCTCATTATTTATTTATTGCATCTTAAATTTTAAAATTCTTTAACTTCAACCTTTTTTAGACCCCTAACCATCAATTTCCAAAGCGTCATTTTTATAAGATTAGGAAAATCATTTCAGCAATTTGTTTAAATGATTCTTAAAATGCACAATTCAAAAACCTGCATTATGCAGTATATGTTAAAGGCATTGTTAATGTTGGAATGTACAGTACAGTATGTTTATTTTTCTCAAATTATATTTTAAACCCTCTTAAGTGACAGATAAAAATGATCACTAATAGCAAGTCAAATACTGTAATTGTCAGAGAAATTCCAGATATATCAACCCTTTTTGTTTGAATAGAGTATATTTGTACTTTTCATCCTTTATTGCAGGGCAAATATGTTGCCGGAGGTACTGTATGTTGCTGCAGGTATTTGAGTCACAGAGTTGGCAGAGATCTCCAGTTGGAAAAAATACTGCCTCTTCACTCATTTTATTGATTTTCTATGATAGACCTTATTACAGGTTTCCTCTATGTTGTCATGTGGGAGGAATCTCTATGGAATGTTTTTGAAGGCTGCAAAAGGCAGACCTGGGTTATGATTTATTAAGCTAAAGAATATAATAAAATAAAACTAATACAACTAAAGTAAAAAACATAAAATTGGTCTCCTGCAATGATTTAAAATATAACATGATTGCCACCTTTAAATATTTAATAGTTTCACTTTTCTTAATCAAAATAAAAGACTTGCAGTCTGTATAAAGAAGCTGCATGTGTTAGCCAAATTCACACAAATTGTTGAAGACATAATACAGAAAAATGACTTTACACAAGATTTTGCACACAAATCACTACAGTGTGTTTGTATTATGTTTCCCTCTCCATGGACAATTGACAAATGTCATTGTTGGATAAACTGAATACATCTAAATTGAATAACTTGGGGGTGATATTTGAACCTAGCTTGACGTTTGACCCACATTTGCAAATAAGTGTAAAAACATCTTCAAAACAACATTTACCTCAGAAATATTGCTAAACCATGCCCTACGTTGTCATTAAGTACAGTGGAAAGCTGCACTTTTCCGATTATTGTATTCTCCTACTCACTGGGGAATCTAAATCAATATTTAACAAGGTACTGTATGTCCAGAATTTGGCAACCAGAATCCTGAGCAGGTCAAGTGATCACATTACTCCTATCCTGCAGTCCTTTCACTGGGTTCCTATTAGGTTTCGAAATCCTCATGCTCATCTATAAAGTTCTACATGGTTTGGCACCTCACTAACTGTTACTATTATTCTACATCCTACTTAATAATTTACACATTTCTATATCACTTCAAAACTTAGTGCTCATTCATTTACACTTTTTCATAAACTCTTTTTGATTAATAACATAAACAACTCATAAATAAAAAGTAGATTATCGAAAATAATTAATAGCAGTTTATAATCTGTATTGTAACGACCGCAGGCTTCAATACAGAATGGAGCAGGCATGGGATCAGGGAATGGAGTTGAACAACATATTTATTAACCCGAACCAGGGAAAGGTACACACACAGGGACAGGGGTTACAGTGCTGCACCTTCACCAACACACACACATGAAAGGAAGAGGCTGTCTCCCAGCTTCTGCCCCACTATATACAGTCCCGTAGTCCCGCCCCCAGGCGCTGTTCTCAGCCAGGCTTGCGTGTGTATGGCTAAAGAGCCCCGCATGGCTCTACAGTATTTTTGGCATGTGGTCTATGTCAAGGAATGCTGCTGAATTCTGCCTACAATAGTACTCACAATGGTGAGTCATTAAACATGCTTTAGTGCCTGTAAAAGTTTGTGTCATTGTTTATTTACGTTGCAAACTATACCATCTCATTACCAACATTGAGTTGTTGTGCACTATTCTAGGTGAGTGGAAGACAATTGCCTTAGCTAATATCTAGTTGTCACGGTATAATCTAATTTCTTATTGTCAACCTTACAATACAATAGTTTAAATGTTCTTCTGTTGTTGTTTTCTACATACTCTCTTAGGAGCCCACAATTTAAAAAAATATTAAATTCTTTCAATAAAATTGTTAATCATTGTGACAGAGTGCTTGTGATTTTTCCTTTCTTTCTAAATGTGAAATACTCCAATACTTCCCCTACCCTTCTGGTATGTTTGAGAGAGTGTATGTGATACGAATGAAGTGTGAATGATACTTACCCTTTTTGTTGTTCCCCTAAAAGCACTGCAGTGTTTCCCCAGTGGAGTATTGTATTGTATTGTTTTGTGTTGATCAAGATGGCTACCAGTCACCTTTCCTGTTTGTAGTATCACACAAATGATCTTAAAGGGAAAGGTTGCTGGTGAGCCATCTATAAATAACCAATGTAAGGTTAGTTGTTTTGTTTAAGTGAATATATCACAGTTGCATGTAAAATTTGTTATTTTGTAAAGGTTATTTTGGGATGGCTAAATACTTTATTTTGATCAATCTGCCCATCTCTGTTAACAAAAATGTGAGCGAGTCCCTTTAAGAGGATGGTCCTTAGAAGAGGAGGGGCTATAAAAGGGACTGAGCGAGCTCAGTATGGGGGAGGGTGCCTTGGAGGAAAGGTGTGGAGAGTATGCCTGTGAGGGGTTTTTTTTTTTTGTTATCCTTATTTCTTTGGCAATAAATCCAGTTTTGTTTGCATTTGAAGACTGCTGTGTGGAAGTTTCTTTTCTTTTGAGCCAAACCTGGTCACTTGGCCGGTGACAATCATGAAAAACAACCAAAAACAAAATAAAAGATGAGCTTTGTGTCGAAGACAGTTCAGAGAAAATTCATCCTTGAACTGTAAAAAGATTTAGCTAGATTTAGTCAGTGATTTATTCTCCAGAGGAAAAAAGAAAGGTAAAACAAGTTGAGACACACAGAAATTATGTCGGCTAAGAACACTTAGTTCAATTAACTATACTTAATAATATTGCTACAGTATAAAATGTAGACATTAATTAGACATTTGAAGTTTATGATTTGCATTGAAAAAATATAAATATAGTACTATAATAACCTACCAAAACCTGTTTGCAGGGGTTAGATTATGCTATGCATATTTATTGCAGAATGTTCTTAATTAATGTTGACAACTTTGATATTATATTGTCCATTCTATGACGGGCTTGGTACTGTAACTTTCATTCTGCTTCCAAATTAGTTATTTTATTTGCTTACATGGGAGAAGTTAACATGTTTTCCTTATCTTACACACTACCTCATTGAAGCTTTCTGACTATGTCTTTTCTGAATCAGGGGCATAGATATTTGAAGTACGGAAAAGTACATGTATAGTATATTGGCAATGAAAAAATGACATAAGTGATCAGAGGAGATTGTTGAGTGGTTGGAGACACCTGTTCCATGAAGCTCTCTATGACACAGTGTGGGGAATAATCTTGTGAAGATTTGCTGTTCTGTTTGGGAGTGCTGGGATGTAATGTGGTGGTCTCTGTGGGTCACCAGTTTGCTCAATGGTCCCTTGTATGCATGGATAACTATGCACATCTCACAATGTGCTGGCTTATTAAGATGAGTCACTGGGGATCAATCCTCCTTTTCTGCTTTCTGTAGGAGGGTTGTACCACTGCGGACCAAAGCAATCTACCAAAAATCTTAACCTTCTTTGTGGGAGGCTTTGTAGGGGGATGAAAACTATTCCATTTGAAATTGTTCTACAGTAACAAACAAGGGGAATATTTGTATTATTTTGTATTATAAAAATATTGCATTTTATTACATATTACAGATCTTATTAATTTAGTTGCATTAAAACACAACTTCCCTTGGCACAGTAAATTGGCTATTGTTTCTGTGTTACAAACTGAGCGATATTATATCTAAATTGTAATGAAATACAAAGTAAAATCTTTTACAAAACATAACACAGTGATGTAGCCTATGTCTCACCACATATCAGTGTAATCCTAAAAATAGTACAATAGGATACTAGTTTAATAGAATACTGAGTCTTATAGACACAGACATTAACACAATAGGTACAAACTATAGACAGACTGATTTTTTTCAAATCCTCTTCAATCATTTATCGATTTTAACCTTTCACACCTTGCTTCTAGATCCCCCTTCATAAGGATACTTTCTAATTTTTGTGCCCATTCTCACTGTCCTTTATTCTCCTTTGCTTTACATTTCTGCCATCTTACTCTTTCTGTCACACACACACCTGATGAACACACAACAACTGAAATGTTGTGTTTCTACTTTTTACTTTTCAGTGTCTAATTAACCTTTCCTTGATCCTTTACAACCAACTCTTGCTGATGCAGCTCCCCACTCATTTGTGTGGAGAACCAGAAATGAGCTCTTACATTAAGAGGTTAATAACAAGAAATTGTGAACAATATACATTTATTGGGCTATTTAAGTAATTGTTTTGTTTTATTTTATCATCACAAAGAAAAAAAGCCATATGATCATATATTAATATGTAGCACTGAAACCTATATCAACAAAAGGGATTAATGTTCATGCTAAATTACATTAATGCTAAGAAAATGTACACATATATTTATACATACACAAATATAAATATATATATACTGTATATTCCATAGCTTTACAATTAAAATGTTTCCATAAACAATAATTTGTCATTATTGACTGTGATGTATACATAATGCAGATAAATCTAATAAATAATGCAGATAAAATGCTTTTATGGTTCCATAGACAAAACCTACTATTGGTATTAACCTCTACTTGTTCCTTTGAAGCTCACGGATTAATGGAGCTCCCTACTCTAACCTTCTCATTCTAAGTGGTTTTAAGCATACAGGACATATTTGCAGGCTTTTCAAGCTGACATTGATTGAATAAGTAGTCTCTTTGTCTGCATATTATCTGTCTACCTCCTGCAGGTGAGTGCTTCCTCTGAGATTTCCTCTTGATTAGTCCAGGTGAGTGATGAAGATGACACATCATTAGTAAAGATTACAAGATGTACATAACATTATGGTTCACCTAGACTTTTAAAATTATGATCTTTAACTTAGAGTCTTATCAACGGCGTATAGTAAAAAGTAGGCTTTTTATTTTAAAAGAGAAAAGAGAAAGAAAATTATACTAGGTTGAAATCATGACAAATTCATTCTCATACTAGAGAATTTTCATGCATTGATAGTGAGGATTGTAGTAATACAGTACTCCACCACACTTGCCTTTTCAACACCATTATCGTGGACTCATGGTATCTTTGAAATCACTGAGTAAAGACTGCTGGGCTATTTTGGTCTTTAAAACAGATGAGAGATACTGTACCTCAGATCATTTTCTTGACATGTATGAAGAACAGAACAGGGTGCATAAAAGAAGCACAACAGATTTTTTTAAAAAAAAACTTTTATTATCAGGATCAAGTCAAACATATGTTACAGGATTTAGAAACTACTGATTTATTAAACGCACAGTATATGTATTATTGCTTTTGTATTTTGAATTTCCTTTCTTTTTTGGTTCTTATTGGAATGATTTAAGTATTTTATGTATTTTTTTATTTCTTTGGAAAATATGCTTATATTTTCTTTTTGCTTTTACAACTTTAGAAAGCTAGTAATCAGTCCAAATTCTTGTCCCATTTACTATTCCTGTAATCACAAAAGTAAATACACAACAATCAACCCACAGGTTATGTACTTCAATTTAAATATTCCAGGAAAGAATAACGTAAATAAATGAACCAGTTTACATTAATTCATATGTAATAAACAATCAAAATCAATGAGGCGCAACCTACTCATTTATTTACTATTGCAGCCAAAATAATACTCCTTGGAAATGACAAATATTATATGTGGCTGATTAAATCAGTCCAGAATTTGCATGTATGCTTCTAAATAGGACAAACTACATAGAACAAAATGAAAGTATACAAATTAATTTTTTAGGATACTTTAAAGAAGGTATAAATAATTTAAAAATAATTTCCAGATGATTCTAATAAAATGCTCTTGCTAAACAGCTGTGTAGAAAGAAAAAGTACACCATAAAATATTCTATTTTTTTTCTAAATTGTGTGAGTTAAGCCCTGATAATGCCAAAATAATGTAAATATCAAATATTCTTTCCAAGAAGTTCCAGAATTTCTAGATTGAAGAGTTTTACCAATTACTATTAGATTCCAAGCAGTGTTTTTTCTGTAGCATGGGAAAATTCTACAGGTGATGATATTTTCATTAGAATTGTTACTCTAATGAAGTGTCAGGTTTTAATTTTCTCTATAAATCCCTAATTTCACAGAGAACAGACAGTCAAAATGCCTTCTGGGATGTTCCACTTGTGAATATCCGAGTCCCCGTAATGAGATTAGTGACCTTAAATCATCACTCACCATCTTCCAATCTTTTGTATCCCGTACAAATTTAACAGACCCCCCCGATACATTACCAGCAAAAATGCAAACAGCTGTACCATGTAGAAATGAAGGGACACTTGGTAGGACTCTTTGCAGAACACTTCCAAAGCACTTAAATGAACACAGAGCCATGTCTAGTCGGGTAAAAATCTGGTAAATGTAAACAAATCTTTCAGGAAAAATGTTTAATCAAATGGGTGGCAAGGTTGGGCAGTAATTAGCATTGTCTCTTCGCAGTGCTGGGTCCCTGCTTCAATATCTGAGGTGCTATCTTTGTAGAGTTTATATGCTCTCACTATGTTTCCTCCTGGTGCTCCATTGTTCACCCATAGTCCAAACACATACTAGTAGGTTATTCGGGTACAGGGAAAACAGGTCCTGGTGTGAGTGTGTGTACTCTGCAATGGACTGGTGTCACATACAGAGTGTATCTTGCCATGCACCTGTTGCTTGCCATGAAATGCCTCCCCCACAACCATGTTTTGGATGAAACAGTTAGTAAAATGGATAGCTGGATTAAATCAAGTGAAGGTTTTTGTGTAATAGATTTAAACATATTGCAATATTTAAGAACTAGAACAAAAATAAATATTCTGCTTCCTCTTAAAATACAGTCAGTCTCAGAAGCTAAAATAAGTTTTTATTTCACGTGCATGGGAGTGAAACACACAGAAATGCTCTATGTATTTTTCTCTAGATAATTTAACTAGAACAGTCCTTAAATAGTTTTCTATCTATCATGCTTCCCTGTGCTTACAAGATTGGCAGTGTTCCAAAATCACGCACATCTTCCTACCTCCCTATTTGCTAAAGATGTTTTTTATACAATTGGTTGCTTAGGTTCGTAGCACACATTCCAATATAACTGTATAGAATTACATAGTAGCCCTTGTGTCCAGCATTCTTCCAATCCAGTTCAAACCAGTTCTGAATGTCCACCTTATAAAATATTGCATCTTCTGCAGGAAAAGTGTGTACAAAGTTCAGAGACTTTCTCAACATTATTAAATCATACGGTTTGTCTAAAGTTCAGATATAACGGGTTTCTCTTGTACATTATGTTTGCAAAAATTATCTGCTTTTGTTGAATGAAATTCAGGTTTAATGAACTGTGATTATAAAACTTTTTTCCAATAATTATTTTTTCCAAGTAAGAGGTGATGTGATTCCTTTAATCTCATCATTGCATCATTACATTTTTCAATTAAAACATTTTATATGTATACTGATATACTGTATGTGCACACTTCTATTAACGTTTGTCAGTATATATGCATATATATATTCAATATTTGTATCAGTACACTGCTGCGACTAGATTTAAAATTAACATCTCTGAAATATGAAATAATACTATATGTCTGCTGTTTGATTTCTGCACTTAAATTCTATATTTATTTAACTTCATTTTCTAAATTAGTTACAATACCATGTACAACAATACCATTAGTTACAATACCTGTTACATAGCTACTTATTACCTGTTTGTTGTTGAAAGTACTCTACAATTCTAAATTTCAAAACATGCACGTCTTTTGAGTACCAAAATTCACTTGATTCATTTTTGTATAGCACTTTAATTTTTTGGTAATGTATTAAATGTAGTCCTTTGCAGAGAGCCATAACTAAGTTAATAATTTATAGACTGAACCAGAGAAAAACTGTCATCCTTCAGATGCAACTGATGAACATTAGTAATAATGTAGCACAGCGCTGAGAAATTCAAGGTCCGTAATGTTGTCTTTGCCAAGGAGTAAGGTGCTCTGATTTCTCATATGGGTCTCATGAGCCTCTACCAGTTAGAAACACAGGTACACTACTATGACATGTCTCATGTCCCAAATGCCGCACTAAGCCCTAAGCTCTTCCTCTCGGACCACACTTTTGTGATGTAGAACAGATGTGGACTTGAGTTCCACAAGCATTCAAGATTGTACCATTATAAAAAGGGTATATGGACACCCACGCAGGTTTTAATTTGTTGGTTACAGCTCATGGTCTAAATAAGGTAAACTAGACAATACTTTTCTCTGTGTATTCAGAGCTTTGTACTATTAAATACTTTATCTTTCCATGTACAAAATGCACCAAAGTAGCCACAGGGGGGAACAGGGGACTGAGTTAGCCAGAGAAGCCAGAAGGCTTTGAGGTTGTAGTTCTCTAGAGAAACCCAAAGGCTGAGGAGATGACCCGTTGAAGTACATATGGGATTGCAGTGGGCATGGTGGACTGGAATGGCCTGTTGTAGTCGCCACAGCGATCAGTTATCAACCTTACTCGATCTGGCGGAGCTGAAGCAGCCACAGCAGTGGTAGGCTGCCAACTTGTTGTGGACCAGGGAAACTGGGCCAGTCGCAGTAGAGATGGGCTGCCGACTGTTAGTTGATTGGTGAGCTGTTGAGGTCTCTGTTTAATTGTTGTGGAGACAGGCTGCTTGTGGAGCAGCATAGATGTAGAAGTTACCATAGGGCATTGCAGAGATAAACTGCTGGCTTGCAGCTGACAAGTGGTGTTGTTGAAACAGTGGCAGACTGATCCTGCGGAGGTCACAGCAAACTGGTGCAGGTACAGGCTGCCGGAGAGTAGCGAACTGGAGTGTCTTTGGAGTCACAGCAGGGTTTGTCTGCCAACTCTTATAAGTCTGAGGGCACTGCTGAGACCATGGCAGACAGATGAAACCCTCAAAATGGCAGTGGGCCATTAATGGCAGACTGACAGCTGGCTTGTTGCAGACTGGTGTTGGCGTAAGGGCCATGGCAGGCTGAGAAGCTGAAGGAACCACAGTGGACTGGTAAAGTTCAATGGACCATGGCAGGTTGGTTCAGGAACTGGCTGTCAGGTAAAAGAGGACTGGAGAGAACTCCATTGTAGTTGGTCTGTTAGCAAGGGCAGGGGCTGATGTCATCACAGCAGAGACTGGCTACCAAGTGGAGTAGTGACTGATTCGTAGTGGACGTTCACTGCCGACTAGGATAGCAGCTGGCATAGTTGCAGCTATGGCTGGCTGCCATCTAGGGTTGATGATACTGGAGGTATACTCAATATCCGTGGCATAGACTAGATCTGGGATCCAAGATCTCTAGAGAGAGCTCCAGCATATCCAATGGTGATTTTATTGATGTTGGTACTCCTATTAATAGCTCAATGAGCTCAATGATGAGCAGCCCTTCTGTGGTGCTTCAGGAGTAAACAGTCAATAAATTAATGAGTGCCTGAATGGTAGAGAGGCAATGTGCAACGTGATTTTGGGTGGAAATGGATTTTGAGCTGTTGCTGGCCTGGGGTATAACATTAATATCTAGAATACATACAGATATGAATCTAAATTAGCCTTATGAAATTGTTTGTTTTAACATACAATATGAGTTTTAAAACTGTTAAAAAATTCAATTTTAATTATACTTGAAGGTTTTTTTGTCTGTGGCAACTTCATTCTACTTTGATAGGTTAGTTACGGCCCGACACTGCCATGGGAACCCAGGACATTCCCATAAGTGTTTGCCCGGCTACCGGCCCGCAAGAATATACTCCTGCTGTCTCTCCATTCTCAATCTATCAATCAGGCAGCCAATCTCGCAAGCAAGCACCTGATTGATCTGCTTATTAAGGTTCCATTCTCCACTTGACTGGTGCTCCAACATTGCACTCTCTTTAGCCATCAGACCACTATCTCTACCTTTATCACTTGACCGCTAAAGCATATTATACAAGAAGCATCGGTCTTGTGGAGACCTCTTCTTTCCTGGCCAGTGACCCCAGACAGCTGCCATTCAGCTTCCTTGCTCATATCACCCCAGACAGAGCTTCATAGGCTAACCATGCTGTCCCTCTTGCACAGGGTCACTCCTCTGCCACCTGCTTTCTCATATCTGATCAACTTGCCATCAGTCTTTAATCAGACTGCCTGCTTTAAGCTCACTGCCTCTTAGCTCCCCTAAAAACTCCTGAAGTTCTGCACTTGCATTCTGATATAATAGCTTGCTGAAGCACTGCAGTGTCTGCAGTGTAACAGTTAGAACATGAAACATCACAAGTTCACAAGGAATTTTAGGTAATACCCTGTAGAAAAGTTCGGTCTTATGCGATCTTACGAGAAGGGTGCATAAAGGGCTCATTGGGGCACTCGTGAACACTCCAGTGAAACACTAAGTAGAAATGGGACACCCTAAACCCGTGCAGACCCTCAAATGAATGCATATAGCAAGGCTGTAAGTGTGGATATTCGGATATAGCCAATGTGACAAAAGTTAGAATACTTTCTCAACACATGCATCTGACCCTCCAGGATAGTATGCATGCTTGGAGCACTAGGAAACCAATGCATTGTCACGTACAGTTCTTTCCGGGCCCTATGCAGATTACACGATCCGGTTGGTGAGGACACAGTAGGGAGAAAATCATGCAGGAGAAGGGTATGGAGACAGGGGGCGTGTCCAAGGAGTGCAGGTGTCCAGGGGATGTGAGTCCGGGGCGAACAATCCATATAGAAAATCCAAACGGGTAATCAAAGACAGAGGCAATAGTCCATGGCCAGGCGATCCATCCGGGGAGATAAGGAACAGGAACCGGGTCGGAACCGGCGGGGGGAAATCAGGAACAGAAAGTTAAAACCATAACGGAGGCAGATGTAGCAGGACCCAGGCCTCTCATGAAACGGAATTCAATGAGGAACCAGGAGTGGAGTCTGCGTCTGGCTTTTAAGGGGGAATGGAAATAGGGAACAGGTGCAGGCAATGGGAGAAAACAAGGAAGGGCTGGAGCGCCCTTAAGAGGAGGGGTTAGCGATCGTGACATGCATGGCCCATATACAGTATATGATGTACCATTTTAAACACCATGTCAGGCTGTACATCATAAAGTTTTGTGTACTATGGACCTTTATTATACTGAAAATATTGTTTCGCTGCTGAACGACAGACAACTTGTTAAACCCTGCCCTGTGTTTCAAAACATATTCCATGAAAAATAGCTTTTTCAAATATATAAAACATGCAAACTGTTATTTCTGGGACACATATTTTCACCATCATTTACGGCAAATCGGTACTGCGATGATACTTTGCAAGATATGCTCTATATCCTAACATGATAACATGATAACATGATAACAATTAACAATTTAAAAATTAAGTGGTCAGCTATGACAGATAATTAGCATGTCCGATTTGGAATATAATGATTGCAAAATGTTCCATGATCAATTCAGTTCAGAAGCCTTTATTTCCACAGCTGCAATGAAATGCCCAGGATCTGGCCATTAACTAAACACAGGATGCTTGCAGAGGAAGTTAGCACATAACTATCTTTCAGTGTCCAGCTTAGGCCTCCTGAATTACAAATACCACACGTATTGAAACACTATTACAGCTTCCTATTGCTCACAGCAAGGAATCAAACCCCTGTGACCTCCACCATCTTATTAAAAACATTTGAGGACCCTTTCTCTTAAAAGAAACCTGGTAACTTAACTGCTTTTTCATAAGCCCTTCAAGCTGAGATGAGGACCTTGTCTTTTGATGTGTCCAGATTTTTAATTGGAAGGAAGTAAAGTGTTAGCTTGTCAGGTCATTAGTCCCTCTGACCTTTTTCATCATCCATTCTAAGTGTCATTAAGAAAAAAACATTCTCACAGAAGTACCCAAGCGGGGAGTGGTCTGTTTTTTGTTAGTACACAAATAAAATCAAGCACAATTTAAATCAAATTTTAGACTACACATGGGTCAAAATACAACATTTAATTAAAAGTTATATGTGTTACCATCAATTTTAAGGCATATATCTTCTAGGCTCTGTGCTCATAAAAAATAGACAACAGCGCATTAGTTGAATTATATGTCAGTTCCTTGACAATATATCATAAATTAAGTTATAATAAAATTGTTTTCTTTCTTAATATAACCAAATATTAATTTTTAATATGACCAGTCCCTTTTATTGTATACCGTTGTTAAAGCACAGTCCAGTTAGGGACAGTGAAAACATAGTGAAGTAATAAAATAGTAAACGAATAAAATAAAATAATAAAAAGTATAGAATGGTACACTTAAATCTATGAAAGTAAAATGCATGATGTAATCATGATTTAAAATATAATATTTCATTATTTATTTTATTTTCTAAACTTATAAAGAAAAAAAATAAAAATAGATTTTACAGAGTGCTGGAGTTTTTGTCACCATTTTTATTACATTTATATTACCATTTTTGTCACCATTACATATATGTTTTATCTTCAGTCTCTGTTTTACATGTACTAGAACGAGGAAATTAGGAGAAACTAGGAATATACAACAGGTATGTATGCTTACAGTGGTAAACTTTGGTAAATGTTTATTTTCATGATGGCACAGTTGAATGTCATTGTCAAAGGTCTTACTATAAATAAATGTCTTTGTAAATTTAGTACCAGTTAGTTGTGTAACTTGCTATGTACTGCTTTTTTCTGAGGAAATGTGGCTAATGAGTAAACTTGTGCACAGCTCTAAAACCTTTTCAATAAGCAAACACAATGCCTTCACTGTTTTTGTTTTTCATAATCAGTAAAAAACAAAAAGTAAATCACACAATTTCTAACACTATTACATTGAGACTATATTATAGACACTGGTGAAGAAGCACGTTTTGTGATTGTAGCTGGGTGTAAATATCATATAACAATTGAACAATTAATGGTGTAAAAGTGTTATCAGCATAGACTTGCTTTCTTGCATTAATTTTGCTCACACAAGGGATTCTGATATCAAAACACCTGTTACCAAAGGGTAATATAAGCTCAGATGTTGAGAAAAAAAAGGATCATAAACAAGAAAGGGAATTAATCAGATGAACAATATATACTCATAAAGCTCTTCCTTATCTACACATAATTTACTGATCAATGGACATTATTTCTCTTTTTTCTCTGCACAGTCCTTGCATTTGATCATGTTCCTGTTTCACTATGCATTCATTTTAATTTTTTTTCTAGTTTATTTGAATGGTTTATTTTTGCTTTAACTGTATGTATCATTGTGCATCCGATACGTCAAGTGGTGTCTATAAGTGAATAAAAATAATCTTATTTGACATATGTTAGAATTCGATCTGGATTTTAATGCTCTTCACTGAATTCATAAGGAAAGCATTGTATATAAAATCCACTATTTCCTTACTTTCATATCCCTTGGTAAATATTTGACATCCTTAAAACATTTCAGTTTTCCACACACAAGTAGATAGGGCATTTACATGAAAAAACAACAAAAAGTGTCTCTTCTCTTCAACTCAGTGGTCTAAGTTCTGTAGCTAAAGCAAGGAATCTTTCGTATTAGCCCAATCACACTGTAATGAGAACACTTACACTGAGAATCACCCCTAAGGGAGAAAGCATTGAACAATACGAGGGGATAATTGTATTCTGAATAGTGGCTCTTGTAACCCAAGAGACGATTTTATTTAGCACAGTTGTTGTAAGATTGCTATAGACTGCCTGAGGGCAGCAGTATGTTAAATCGGCCGTCACTCACTGTGAGACAGATTGGTTGGTCTCACAGATAGATTAAGACAGATCTTTACTGTATTGTTTTGTAAATCAAGAGACATCATACAGTAATTGGGAATAAAACAAAAAAAACAATTTCAAAATACAAAATTAAAAATAAAAAGTAAAATCTCTTTATTCATATATTCTTTTGAACGGTTTCTTTTCAAAACATAAACCAAAATTCATTTTGTTAGACTGAGACTTTCATCATTGGTATTACTCATTTTCGTTGAGTAAGCATCTCAATTTATGTTTTAGGAATTGAAAGTTACTCCTTATAACTGGTTTCTTTGAAGAATTATAATGTATAAAGAAAATGATGCAAGGAGCTCAATAGGAAATTCCCAGACACTACTAACCAATTTGATCTTAATACACTCTTACCTTTAAAAGAGAGATTGATGTGATCCTTTTATGCTTCATATTGTTGCCTAAAGCTGACATGAAACAACAAGTTTTGAATCATTTTTGCATAATACTCTCCCATAGTGATCAAAGCAGATGAAGCTTATGTTCTTTGTTAGCCCTGCAGGTACTGTCGAAGAAACCTTTCTCCTCCAAAAAGGGCTCACTAAATTTATAAAACACCTTGAACTGTGTTTACCTGGATCATAAAGAGACCTATTATGGATCTATTAAATTCCCACGAGGAAGAAAATGGAGTATATTCATTCTACATCAAAGGCTACACATTTCACTGCAGATATTTCTCTAAAAAGCAGATAAAAACATCAAAAGACATTTTTGTTCCCCCTTTGAGTTCGAAAAATTGAAAAGTAATCCATAAATCTTTTTATGTTAGTGTTAGGGTCCTTGACAGTTAAAAGCTAACATGAAAAAATATTATAGTATTTGTTAGTGGCAAAATGAGATATCTACAAAATAATTGCTAAACCTCAACTATATACCTCTTATCATAAAATTAAACAATTTTTACATACACTGAGTTTATTACATAGTCACAAGTTATTTTTCACAAAGTGTTTTTTTCTGCACTGAAGTACTTCATACTTGATTTTTCTTCATTAGCTGGTAAACATCTTTTAGAACTAAAACATTACATTTTTTTATTGTGTGGTGCATTTATTTACCAAAAACTGTTTGTACCTCTAGGTTTATTGTTCTAAAAGGGGATTCATAGTACAGTTATTTATTTAGGATGAAATCTTACAGGATTATGGTCAATGTAGAAAATCTAGTATCATCATGGAGCTAGATACTGACATAAGGCTATTTAGAGAATTTTGAAAAGTCCAGCTGAGATTTCAAACTGATTTAAGGCTAGACAGCACAGTAACCTAAACTTTTCCAAGAAACATAAGGATATTTAGTTAATTCACATTGTTAAAGGTAATAATGAGGTGACTGTATGGATATGTTAATTCTATGAGAATTTACATCCCATTGATATGTTAAGTTGTTTTCAGAGGAGCAACAGAAGGTACCCAAAACAGACATGGGGAGATTTTGCACTATATTAAATTAGTTAAAAAGAGTTCCACTCACCTGTCTATTGCAAATTATCATATTAGAACATATTGGCACAGTATTGGCTAGGTTTTAAAAGCTTTTGACAAACACAAAGCCGACATAAAAGATAGGAAAGGATCTGCAAGTGGAGGTTTGAGTTTTTTCCAATCTGTGTCGAAGTCTAACTAGTACTGAAATATGTTTAAAAATACAAAACTTCTTAATCCAAATTATACAGAGTGGTATAAATGAGGAATGGCAATCTAAGCAAAATAATAAAAATCATTTTTACAATGATTGCAGTGACTAATAACTATCCTATAAGTCAATGACTAATGGCTACTTTTCTAGCTGCTAATATAATGCTCTGGTGTAAACGTTTTGAAAAACATATAAAACACCCAACAGATGAAGCTCTAAGGAAGCTCTAAAATAGCAGTGCCAAATAATACAGATCCTTGCTTTCTCCACTCAAATGTTCTTCATTGAGAGTGAAATCCACTTGCCAATTACCCATTTTTTATTTTATATAATGTTTTAATCTTGCCTTGCTCCCATTGCTTGCCAGTAAAGGCTCCAGCTCCCTCACGACCTTGAATTGGAACAAGCAGTTAGAAAATGGATGGATGGCTAATGCCTTTAATGGCACATCATGTCAAGAAGCTGTACAATAAAACAAGACAAGGTTTGAATGTGCTGACTGACTGCTAAGATCTGATATGTGCTTGGAGATCTTTCCACAGCCTTGGCACAACAGAACGGAAACCACCATCGGTTTTTTGGAACTTCATATTTGGATCTAAAGGAAGACCAGAGTCCAAAAAGGATGAAGACGTTGTAGGTATACAGGGAATTAAGTTTGATGATGTAGTCAGGATGCAGAAAAGACACCTTTACGACATTAGTTTCAAATGTTAAGATTGGAAAGAATGACCCCACAATTCCTCAGCGAAGCATTTGGGCTGATACAATAGGTCACCGCATTGGAGGAGTGGGTTTATCAGTTTATCAGAGTTCAGATGTAAAACGTTTTGTTGCATCTATCTTTTAATGCTTCTAAGCAGTGGGATTGATGAAAATCAAGTTTCTTGTCAACATACTTTTTGGGATCATTATTGAAATGAAAGCCGATGTTGTAATAACAAAGAATCCGATCCTCTAGTATGCAAATACTAAAATGAGCGGGACAAAGAACAATGCCTTTGGGAATGCTAGATGTGACCCCCTTTACAGAGGAGTGACGTCAACCAGATTGAACAAATATTTTTCAAAGGTATAAGTTATACAAGATAATGTTATGCTGACTTTAAACCTAACAATTTAATGTAATTTAATTAAACTATACTATTATAAAGCTTGAGAATTTAGTTAAAAATACTCACTGATTTTAAACTGTTTTGTTCCAGTCAAGGTCTCTCCTGGACTGGACTGATTGAAACCATCATAATGACTATACTGTTAATTTCTACAAAAATATGTTCAAGATTTCATGGAATGACAGAAGTAGGAGTAAGAACGCAGCTAGGAGGTAATGCATATACTGTTTTTATTTATCTCTAGTGTCTGCTTTCTTCTCCTTTTAAGATCTTTCTGCTACCATAGCACAAAGAGTACAACAGACTGCAAGCTTCATGGAACATTCTAAAAACCATGGTCAATGAAGGTACAGTAGGGTTGCCAGGACTGGGAGAAGGGGGGGTAAAATACAACATATTGTTTGGGATTGTTTGGTACTAAAGATGAATCTAGACACAAACGTTATGTTACAAAGAATTTTCTTTCTTTCTAAGATGGGTAAGAAGGTGGCGCTCCAGGATATTGGTCCAAGCTGAGCCTCTTTTCATCATAGGGCTTCCTATCAATCATGCCTTTACCCCAAGGAAGTCTTCCATGTTTTTGTTTACTTCCCTTTGCCTCTTTCTACTGTTGCTGCCCAGGTGCCCACCCAAATGTTGATTTCTGTTTCCTCCAACCTCTCAAAACAACAGACTACATCAGAATCTGGCTCTTCATTTTTAGCCCTGTTGACCTGTTGACCACAGTGTCATTCTCACGCCTGCTACACTGACCCCAACCTATTCTAACCTCTGCCTCGTCCCACCAGCCCAATATTCCAGCTATCTGCGTCATGAAAAGAGGTTTGAAAGGTTGAAAAAAGGGTTCAAAAATATATCCAATTCCGTTTTTAGATTTCTCAACAGCATTTTACTATCAGTATTACCACTTTTGAGGTGCTCAACATGGAGCTCAGAAAGAAATCCCTCAAAACACCCATTCTCCAGAGCATTGTTCCACGAGCTCTTCTGTCTAGCTGGTTTTGTTTGTAAGATGTCTATTGGACCTTTCAAATTCTTTCTTCTTCATTCAATCCACTGTTTCCTTGTTCATATTCTATTTAAAACTCTGTGACTTCAGAATTCTTCACTGCTGTTATGGTGTCCCACTCACGTCTTGCTGGGTGTTCCTCATCCTCATGTACAGGTTGTCATTCTCTCAGCCTGGCAATAAAGCCTATAAAGCAAACTAATTCAAACCACATCTCTAATCCATTTTAATTAGGGTTGAATTGAACAACCAAAATGCATTTAATCCATAAATCTGTCCCTAAATGTAAAAGCTCAAACAAACAATGTGTATGAACTACCTAAACGTAAATGGCAATACCTAGAGAGCTTGCAGATGTTTAATTTTTAACAGAAACCATATACTTTACCCCTTTATGCTGAATGCAGGTAAAGGATATTTCGCATATTGTGTGTCCTTTTTTCTGAGAAATACAAACATTTTCTGTGCTTTCTACGTTAGCACACAGAACAATCAAGCTCTGCTTAATTAATAAATTAAATACATTTACCTATAATTCATCCTTTACTTTTTTTGTTAGATTTCATTAAAAGACAGAAAAATCATCCATGTCTAATTTTTTAGAAAGATAACATATTTATGATGGAGAACACAATCATGGAAGTTTCATGGTGACTTTGGTTTTTGAAAACCAAATAATTTTTGTTTTTCTGTGCATACTTTTGAGATTGCCACCTTTGTTGTTTCTTTTTATTTAACAATGAAATTTGTAATGTTCAGTATGGCGTGACTCTGAATTAAAGGTATTAGCTCATTCAGTGTAACTGGAATTTTGTATCCTCTCTGGCTTAACATTTTTATCACAGCAAAAGGTAGAATATACAGTAATTCTCATTAAATTTAATATGAAAATATTTTAACTTATTTTTTATCATTATAATTAACACTCTGAACTCATTTGGTGAGTTGTCTATTGAAACAAATATTTTCCTTCAGTATGTCCACCCACTGCTATTATTATATTTTTAAGGCTTTGAAGAATACAACCTGTACTGTTAAATTTGTAGCTATCCCTTTATGATTTACAAATTTTCCTAATTACATTCTTAAGACATCCCACACTTAGGCCGGTTTCCAAACATGAAGGCAGATTGAAAGTTAGGTGGCCAAGTTCAAGGAGGTTTAAACTGTTTACTACAGGGTAAGGCCAGTGTTTCAGCTAAGAAACATAACTCTTTTTTAAATGAGTCTTTAACTCTATGTATATGGAAATAAATGAACTGTGACCATATACTGTAACTGCAACAGTAACATCACACAGCTGTGTCTCCGGTGTCTTAAGGTAAACTTATTTAGCCAAAAGTAAATGTTGTCACAATAGCTTAACAGGTGTTCTTAATCAATGAATACAACCACAACCTTTTATTTTTATTATTAGAAAATACATATCTGCAGCCCTCTAAGTCTATCTCGTCTTCTTGTCCTTAACTTGCAAAAGGGAGTTTCTAAAATATTAGGTAATGTATTTAAAGCAATTAGGTCAAATGATGCAGTTGAAGGTAAGAGGGGATAAGAACTAAAAGAACTAACACTTTTTGGAAAGAAAATTTAATTTAGAAGTTTCTGTGGAATACTTGTCACTAATTTACTTTTCTGTCACCAAGAAAAGGAACTGTTGAAAAAATGGTATAATGCATACTGTATTTTGTGACTGAAAATATAACTCGGAGCATTTTCAGCAAGGGACCACAAAAACTATTTGCACACATTTCAAGTCCTTTAAGTACAATCTAGAAGAATAAGCAAAGTAAATAAGAAACAGAAAGAATAATTGATGTGTTAAACAAGGGTGGAAATCCCCACTCAATCAAGAGCTCCCCATGTTAACCTGATTTATTGAGCTGATAGTAGGCCATCAATATGTACAGACAAACACTATCCCATTAGATTCTGTATTATAGTCCAAATTAGAGCTCAGCTGTTTGTATGGCCCACTTCTTTTTGTTATTCCTTCATCTGTTGGGCTAAAATCAAATCAGTATCAGAAGTCTCATATATACATATGAAATTCAACCTTTGTATATCCCATTCATTTATTTAACAGATTTGTGGAATTTTCTTTGAAGAGAAAATAGGCATAGGTCACATGCAATTAAATAACCTTATGACTACTGTTATAAATTAACCTTTAAAGGGTTTTAGGTAGATATCAAAAGAGCTGAAAAATTATCTGTTATCTTAAAAACTGTTGTGTTGCAACTTTATTGAGCAGTTCTGCTTTTTTACTGAAACACCACTGCCCCCTGCTTTATTTCACTGAAAGTAAAAATAATTTGACTTTTGGCAAACGTTGCTTAGATTTCCTGCTGCTTTTGAATATCCAACAAGTTAGTTTATTAGCTGTTGATAACATTGGCACTTCTACAAAGATAGCTGCTCTTGTTTTTCTTCCACAGATGGATACTTTATCTTGTACTTATTGTAATAATATAAGATCAGTTGTAAGATATACTGTATACGTAAGGCTTGTTTCTCACATCACTATTTCTCACAAGAACACTAGGTCTGGCTAATTTAAATTAAGATTAGGTAGTCCAAGATCAGATCTTAAAAGTGCCTATGAAACCACTTCTTAAAGGTTGACTGCATCATGACCTTAGAAAATGTATTATAAATAAGAAATTGAAATAGACATTGGCATTGGTCCTTATTAGTATTAATATAACAAGTAGAAATTGTGATCACAGGCATTATTTTGTTTCATTTACTTTATAGGGCAAACTAATGATTGCAATGATGAATATTCATTGAGAAAATAATGACTTTGTAAGAAACAAATTCTTATGTTGATAAGGAAAAGCTGTATTTTATTTATATACTAATTAAAAAAAAGGTTACGAATGAGGTCAGGCTACCTGTTCCATCTGACTTGTTAGGTTGGCGGTGAGTTACTGATCAAAATGCCTCATCCAGCCTTTCTCAAAGGATAGTGGGTAACTGACTTCAACTTCATGGCTTGACAATTTCTTCCAAACGGCCATAATATAAATAAACTATAATATCAGCAGACTGCTAGAAGCCTATGAAATATAAATAATTATACTACAATTGTACAATAAATTTATAGAACCTATATCATATAAAGAATATCTTCAGTAATATAGTAAGATATAAATATTAATGAAGAGAGGTTTCCCCTGTGGGAACCAAGCTTAAATCATAGGCATATTTAGTGGACAAGAGCCAACTTCAGTGGGCAACAATGTAACGTCACAAAACCAAAGTATAGGATAGTACATCTTAGATAAAACTGAATGGAAAATAAAATTTTGAGATGCATAAATGGACACAAAAACTTTTATAAACGTCTAACACTTTGTAAAAGTTAGAAGGCAGCACATTTATAGAATTTGTATACAGTAATAAGAATTTACCTTTTGAACCCTTTCTTTTTCACCTGTTTTGTTTTTCTTTAAATCTTGCCATGTTTTAATATTTAATCCACATTATCTAATGAAGAAAGACTTTTACAAATGATAACAGGTGTGAAACTTCCAAACTGCAAGAGGCAGCTGTTAAAACACATGGCACCATGGAGAAATGATTAGAAAATGATTAAACCAGTGGACTTGCACGGCTTAATGTCTTACAGTGTGGCCATTCTGGGGGGGGGGGTCAAACACCAGCTTGCCTTAAGGGTGCCGCGTGTCCTGTGAGGCTCTGCCAAACAGGCAATGAGATGGAACAGCTTACAAGGCCACACGTCATTGGGAAACACATTTTCACTAGCCTCTGTCAGCAGCAGCAATAAGTACAAGAAAAGTGTAACCAGAGTGGCCTTCATAAGGAAGCAGACATTCTTCA
Organism: Lepisosteus platostomus; assembly: GCF_059453375.1. NCBI lineage: Eukaryota > Metazoa > Chordata > Actinopteri > Semionotiformes > Lepisosteidae > Lepisosteus > Lepisosteus platostomus. Next base: position 42,246,500 of record NC_142613.1, read on the forward strand.
CATATTTAAAGGTACCAGCATTGGCAGGGAAATTGGACAACTGGGATGAATACATTAGCTGTGTTTAACAAACTCCTTCCAGAGCTTTGGGAATCAAACTGAAACACCAACTGTTACCGTGATGTACTATATATCTGGAAATTGTGTAACTGCGGAATACTGCACTATAGATATCTACATGTTTTAACAAAGGGTCTCTTATTCTATCTTGACATTCACAGAAATCGTGAAGAGCTTTAGATTGCTAAATCATTTCCTTCAAGTATCCACAGGTTCTGAAATAATAAGTACAGTGTTAAAGTTCTATATTAAATTCCAGTTCTTTAGTGCACTATATTTGATTATTTAAAATGTATTTCATTTAGCTAGAGAATTGGATGACTTTGCAATTAATGTTTCCCATAAGAAGGCACAGTTAAAGTAATATAGGGTTCGTACAGATGGCTAAGAAATTGACATAAGACATTTCAATTAAATCCTTAATGAAGGCTAAGAAGACTGAAAGCAGAACATCTGACTTTATAATTGTAGCTAATGAGCTGTCCAACAATTAATACAGGGATGGGGGAACAATCATTTACCATTCCTGTTTACTTGTTTACTTTGCAATAGCAAAACAAAATAGAGAACACTCATACACTCAGAAAAAGAAAACAGAGAAAACAAAAGTTCAATTTCTTTAATGATTTTCTTATGTTAAAGGGTAACATACACCCCATTCCTGTTTTTAATGGTCAATTTATTGCCATATAGCTTGGAAAAGAAATAAGTTCTAAGCAAAATAAAAAAATAATATTTAAATATGACTTTACACCCATTCATTCATTTTTAAAAAGTTGTACACCTTGACAAGCACAACTGTAGCACAAAGTTATAATACATCAATTCCACATAGAAAACACGCTAGTCTTAAAACCAGTGACCAGCCTAACATAATCACATAAATATGGTCACAAATTATGGAAATTGGGAACAAGAATATACTAAGCATCAAAATCACTTTTGAAAATCTAATTATTTGGAAAATAACAAAATCTTTTATTTTTGTCAGGGTAGCAGATTAACTAAAATTGTAATGAACATACATAATATTGGCAAATTTTTGTTTCACACAGCCAAGCCAGAACATGCAGCCCTCGGCCTCTATGGTAACTGGCCATATTTGCACACAGAGCCGAACACCTCCCAGAGCCATTAGAACTCATTTAGGGTGGCTGTTCCAGCACCATGCGCTCACTTCATAAGCTTCAGAATTTCTTTAGCTTCAGGATACCCCAGATCTGCCTGCAGTCCAGTGCTCTGTCATTGAGCTTCCTGACCTGTTCAGGAAGTGCTCTTAGCCTAAGCAGTCTGTTCAAAGAATACTGCCTGATGCTTTGATGAAACTGCGCTGCCAGACAGACCTTAGTCTCCCCTATATTCTCTACTCCTGCTCAGCAATCTATCTGTTTCACAGCACATCCCCTGTTTATCTGTCTTTGTCTGTCTGTAGAGCAAATTCCCCAGCTCTTTCCTCTTGCCTTCACTGGGACCAAGCACGTGGAGTCATAACAATTTTATTATTTTAATTAACATTCATCGCCCATTGGGTTCTTAATCACTCAGTTTGCTGTTAGAGTTACAGAGCAGTAGAATGTTTGGCCACTATTGGACACAATTTAAGCTGAACAAATTAATTGCACCTGGTTGCAAATGGTGTCTTGTGGGATTCTGTCTCAGTCTATTTGTATACTAAGGCGAGCACATGTTTGCTCTTTAGGCACTGAAACCTAGAAGCCATATGTCATATCAGCTCATCCAAAAAAAAGTTTAATTGGGCTAAAGAAGGTCAAATAGTTGCCCTTATGTCATAATGCTACATAACTGTAGAATTCTCATCTCACATGTTAAGCCTTTATAGGCTTATGAAATGTATTATCACACAAGCAGCATGAGGACATGTAATACATTGCTGAAATGTTGTCACATCAAGATGACCCCACAGGAACAACAGCAAGTAAATTCCCCGGACTTAATCAATATGGTGCCACACAATCTAAGTGCTGTCTTGTCATGCTATCAATCACTGCATGCTCTGTAGCTTCTAGACACTCCACCCTGACAATCATTGATTGAACTGATCTGCTTAACAGTTAGTGTATTGTTCTGCACATCTGCATCACATTTGCTGACATCCTCTGGGGTGCTCTCTACAAAACCTTAAATCATCACTAAAGGGCACTTGCTCAACTGCTTGTGAGTTTACCTGAAGTGCTGCTAGCACCACCTCAGCCTGACCTGTCGACAAACATTGCTGAGAACTGGTTAGCATTGATGCTTCACTCTCTGGGTTCAGTTTCCTCTGTGATATCTGTGTGGAGTTTGTACCAAAAGGTTTTTAAACAACTGCAAAATAATTTTATACAATCAATTTGTATAAATTATACAAATAATAAATCATTGAACATTAGTTTATTGATAGAAAGAGATATGAACATTATTTTTTCATCCAGTTACAAATGCTATTAACATTTTAAATGCACACATATAAACAAAGATACAACTTAGAATGAAAGGTCATTAAAATTCAGATTTGCAAATGAAAGAAAGAGCCAATATTGATCACAACACAACTGCTACTCTTATTTCCCTCCCTAATATGAAAGGATGCTAATTCTAAAACAATCAAAATAAAAAAATACCTTTCATATTCAAGGTAATATTTTGATAAAAAATGTAAATGTAATGTGAATGTTAACCAGCTCTGGCACTTTCAAATTGTTAGAGAGCAGAACCATGTAAAAAGAAATATAACTTCTCTTTACTTACTAATTTTAACTTTACTATTTAACAGAATTAGAAGCCTGTTACGATGCTACGGTTTTCTAGACATCATGTTAGACAGTTTCTGTTTGACACTTTTAATTATTTGTAACAAAACAATAATGATCTTAATCTTACAGTATCTTTGAATATTTTCACAGTAATAGGCTTATAGTGTATACAGCAAAAATAGTAGCTATAAAAATATACATTTTTAATAAGTTTTCTTAAATGTGATGCATATTATTCCAAAGAAAAATAATCTTTGCAATACGAAAACTACACAAATTAAATATTTTTCCTTACATTTACTTGTAGCTTTTAAAATGTCTAGTTCACCAAAATATAAAGTGGAAAATAGCAAGTAAGATTTAAAAATCGGTGAATAAATTCTTATAAAAATTGCAAAGAATTCTGTACCTGTGTGAAATTGTTGAAGTCTTAGGGCTGTGCATGTAAAGCATTTTCCAATCAATTCAGTAGACATTTTTCGAAAACAAAATTTCCAAAATGAAGAAAAATGTCCAAGTATTACAAAATCAATAAGATTCATCGTTATAAAGCCTGAATTTTTTATATTATATGGGGTTTTATGAATATCACCTTTAGTAGTGAAAACACACAATGTATTTAACATTGATTCACCAATTTAAAAATCTGATCTGAAAAGTAAACATTGCTGTAAAGGCAGTCTGGCAGCCTCCAAATCTTCATTCCTACAAATTAAAATACATGCCCCACATTCTACATTCACCCTGTAACTCATAACCGACAACCCACTGAAGCTAAGCAGGTGTGACCTGATAAAAACTAAGGTTGCTGCTGGAAGTGGTCTTAGTGGGGCCAGTAGGGGGCACTCACCCTGTGATCTGTGTGAGGCCTAAGGCCCCAGTATGGTGATGGAGGCACTATACTGTAAAAAGGCACCTTCCTTCAGACGGGACATAAAATCGGCATCCTGACTCTCAGCAGTCAAAATAATTCACAGGGTGTTTATTGAAAGGTGTACGGGTGTTAACCTGGTGTCCTGGCCAAGTTTCCCATTGGCCTTTACCAGTCGTGGCCTCCATCTATGAATTGGCTTCATCACTCTGCTCTCCTCCCCACTTAAAGCTGGTGTGTGGTGAGTGTGCTGGGGCACTTTGGTTGCTATCTCATAATGGGAGTACCCATTACCAGAAAAGCACTTTGAGTGTATATAAGTGTAAGGAATTATTATTATTATTATTATTATTATTATTATTATTATTATTATTATTATTATTATACAAATATGCTAATATTTTGAGCAGGCATCTACTCATCTCTATCACTTCTACTATCACATTCTACTTTTTAAATAAACTGTATTTTGTACACATTGAGTTACACCTAACCTCTATAATAACAAGAGCACTTTGCCAAGCCTGTAATATATACAGATAAATATTTAGTTCAGGTGGGTAGCTGTGTCAGCATGCATAGGCTGCAAAGGAACAAGTTAAAGGTTTATTCCATGTCGAAAAGAGAAGAAAGGAAACACAATGTTTCAGCTGTGGAGCCTTCTTCAGGTGTGAAGAAGCTGAAGAAGTTCACTTCGGGTTACCCATCTGAGCTACTTCTGCCTATTTCTGCTTAGACCCACTATGCCTTCCTCTAAATCTTTTTCAAGATCTCTTCATTGTTCCTTCTCTTCTTCCATGGGCTACTTGCCCCCCTTTCTTACTAAAAGTAACCTTCACAGCGTTTTGTTCCAAGACCAAGCTTTCTAATTGAATATTAAGTTGACTTGTTTGAAAAATTGTCTGAACTGAACCCACTTTATAAACAAAAGTCTGAAACATACTGTTTTTGTCTATCACTTTTTCACAAATGTCCACCACATCTGTGCACTTTTACTCCAGGCTTCGTTGAAAGTTGGTGTTCTTGAACAGGTCTTTCACTAGCTGACTCACTGAGCAGCTTGGTCATGATCACTGACTTCTTTGTCCAGAAGGCCATGACATTTTTAACAGCTATTGAAAAGCAATTGTTATCATAAAAAAAACAGAAAAGTAACTTTCTATTTTTAAAAACACTTTCTGTCTCTAGGAGATATTTCTCTAGTCTGAAAGCCTCTCCTTTTGTGTGACCTTAGGGTGATGGCAGCTGTCACCAGCCTTTTTCTTTCTGTGCTAAATTCCAGTTAGATGATAGTTCTAAACCTCGTTTCTTCAGGTGAGCAATTACTTAATGAGTATTGATGTGGGATAACTCTTCACTCTTGTCTCACTATATACAGCAGTAACATTTGATACTCTTGATCATTGGATTTTTTTAACAGCCTGGAGGTCAAAGTACTCCTTAACTTTCACTTGAACAGCTACTGTAGATGTGAGTCTTTACTTTCTATTAGCACAGAATTTATCAATGGCAATTACTTCTAAAAGCTTCTTACAATTACTGTAGGTTCTCTGGCAGGATAGCCATCTCTTCCTTTTCTAATATATGATCAAAGGTGCATGCCCCTATTCATATGTAGTCAAAGAACAGATCAAAAGGCATTTTAAAGATGCATTTTCTCATTGTATTAAAATAATAAAATCTAATACTCATGACAGGTTTTTTGTGAGTTAACCATACTGATTGTTTAATGTAATGTTTTTTAATTTTAATGTTTCTTTATTAGCCCTATACAATTTCTTGCATTAGGAATTTGTCTTTTCACATACCTCAGCTTTTCTCCATGAGACATAAACACAGACAGGGAGAGAAGCTTGGGGTCAGAGCGCAGGGTCTGCCATTGTACAGTGCCCCTGGAGCAGTTAGGGTTAAGGGCCTTGCTCAGGGGCCCAACGGAGTAGGATTCCTCTGTCAGCTGCGGGATTTGAACCGGCAACCTTCCAGTCACAGGCGCAGATCCTTAGCCACAGAGCCACCGCTCCGCCCGTTTACTCAGTAAGACTGAGGTATAATATCCTCAATCTTTGGCTCAATCTTTGATCTAGCTGCATTTCAGAGGAGTATTTAATACAGACAGCTTGTCATTTACAGAATCACTATTAGTATTTTAGGAAAAAAGTTTCATCTGAGCATCATCCACAACAGCACAGGAATACTGCATCATGGTGACAACTCATTTATTTCTCTTAGCTTGTCGGAATGGTTAGTATGGTCTGTACAGCACTCCATCATAGTTAATGTACAATATATCAGGCAACTGTATTCAAGAATGATAAAAAAATAATGTATAAATCAAATTAAATGTGTTACCTTAAGTACATTTGTGTATCTAACCTGCTGCATCCATACTATATGCTTCCTATTTCCTTGAACACAAGAGTGAGTAACAAGTCTTCCAAATAACCCTGAAATACACGTACAGTACAGTACACACCTTTTCACACCTGAAGAAGGCTCCACAGCTGAAATGTCTCTTTTCTTTTCCTTTCAGTATGGAATAAAACTTTACCTGTTCCTTTGTAGCCTATGCATGCTTAGCACTGAGATAAAGTGCTTCCACTTTATTTAGCTTATCTATCCATTGAAATGCAAACTTTCCCAGAGTAAAGGCATTTTCTTTGGCAGGGTGTGGACGTAGCAATTACCATGGAAGTCCTTACAACACCGTGTCTGTTTACCTACTGAAGTGTTGAAATCATGCTGTTCCATACTAAAACAGGTCCTCATTATCTGAAACGTTGTGCAATCAGCAAGAAGCAAATTAATCTTTGTTTCTTGTCTGATTGTACATATTTAACATGCAAGATCGAAGATTGTTACATTGCAATCGATTCAGGGCTTTCTTACTCCTAATGGAGTCTTGATAAAAATGAATGTGTTTTTAGTAAACTCCCATGGACATTTAAGGCAAAATATATAGTAAATTTAAAATTTACAAGGGACGTTGCCACAAACACCTAATATAAATTAAAATAAACTACAATTGTAAATAAAGCATGCAATGTAAATCTAAATAAAAATGTCAAGAATTGTATTTTTATTTAATAAAGTTAAATATCTAAACCTCATTTTATGTAAATAACTATTTATTATAATCTTTTGTACGTTATTATAGACAATATCTAACCTTATTGTTTTCTCGTGAAACTAACATTATGAAATGTGAACTTTCCCATCTTCTGTTTTATATAGGTATGCCTCTATTTATAAATCTCAGTAGAAATATATGAGAGTAATTATTGTTAAAATTATTGTAAACAGTAATGACCTGTTCATTACCCAGCATCGGTGCTATTTTATGTCATCATCTTCGTCATTACTGTCCATGGAGATTAGCTCCATTGGTGTCCAATGCAGTGTCCATTATTCCTCTCCACAACCGTCGATCCTTGGCTGTATGGACGAGTGTTTGTAGACCCCCACACCACTTAGCATTTTCTATTTTATATGTAAGAAAAAAAATTCAATGACAAATAAGGTTTACTTTAATTTAATTGATGAAAGTGATACATACCAGTTTGCTTTGATCAGATAACAATGAATGCAAATCAGAAAACATTAACATAGGGATTTCAATTGAATTAAAAAATAGAAATATGCTGGTACAGAGTATTTCAGATTTATGCATTTAAAGGTCTTGTTTGAAAACTGCAGTCTTCAATTCTCACTGCTTTGTCAGTAAGGTAGAAAGAGGTACTTCTAAGTGGTGTCATTCCTTATCGTTACAGTTACTTTCACCCATTCTCTTTTTGAAGGGCATTGATTTCTTTAGTAAACTTAACAACGTTACTTCAGTAATATTATTTATTGATATGCTGCATAAGCATATGAATGTCAATATTTTATGACAATAAATGTGACTAAACAATGTCTGCTAAGGTAACAGAAAATAAACAAGAGGGTATTCTATGTTTTAAAACAAAGACTTTAAGTACGTTAGGCTGTCACAATTGGATGTGCATTAAAGCTGCTTCCTCTCGACTCTTGTCTTCCTGGGAAGGACAAGGTTATTTTGGTAGTTTCGATGTCATAGCATGCTTCCACTTTCTTCATCTGTAATATGTAATATTTGTCATTACTGATCAGTTGCATTCACAAGCCCATGTCGTACATGTAAGCTCTGATTTCAAAGTTACTTTTCTACTTTGTTACTTGGATACACAAATACAGAAACACCATCCTTACATTAAATATTTAAGTCAATGTTTTTAAAACAATTCTCTACAGAGAAAGTGACAGAGTGATTGAAGGAATGAGCTTGATGTAAATAGACATGGTTGTTTGAAAAGCAAAACTTTTTATCTTGGAACTGCATGAAGTAAATGAAATATGAATGCTTCTGGTACAGTATTTTGCCTTCTGTAAAAAAAATGTCTTGCATTGTGTTGATAAAGTGATCAGTTTTGATCATATGTCCAAAGACAGCAGTGTTTCTGTGCAAAGTGGTCCTCCACACACCACCAGAGTATACAGAGTTTTCAGTGTTTGTATTTCAATTACACCCTTTAAGAATCACTTGAAAGTTTTTTTTTTATTTGTTTTTGCTGGATTTTCTCATCTCTTCTTGGCCAGATTGTATAAAATGGAGTGGCATTACCACCATAAAATACAAATGTCAATATAAATTAATATAATAAGCAGTATGGTCCTGGTCAAGGAAAGCAGAAAGCCAACTGAATGGTGGCCGTGCATAGCAAATTTGTAATAGCAGCAAAGTAATAATAATAATAATAATAATAATAATAATAATAATAATAATAATAATAATAATTGCTTACACTTATATAGTGCTTTTCTGGACACTCCACTCAAAGCGCTTTACAGGTAATGGGGACTCCCCTCCACCACCACCAATTTGCAGCACCCATCTGGATGATGTAACGGCAGCCATACAGCGCCAGAACGCTCACCTCACATCAACTATCAGTGAGGAGGAGAGCAGGGTAATGAAGCCAATTCATAAATTAAATTGATTCATAATAGCGGGAAAGTGGTCAGTGGAGCTTAAGGATGACCATGAGCTCATTATAGCGATTACAGCAAGGTATGGACACCGTGCTAAAGCCATCATCTGGTTGAGAGCTCAGTAATGGTAGATTAACATTATTTCAGATGAGGCTGCATCAAGGGGTTAAACTTTGTGTTTCTACAGTCATCCAGAGGCATTTTAGTATATCAAATGTCCCCAAAGAGAGCACCCAGAAATCTGAGTTTCCTATTAGAACACCAATGAGCTCTTTAATGAGTTCCAAATCAACTTTTATTCTTATCTAGTAACAACTGACGAGACCTGGGGATGTTAATATCCACAAAAATATTCATGTAGTAAAAGCAACTGTAATCATTGTCACTTGTGTATCCCACACTCACCCATACCAGGGCAGTATCATAATGAACATTTCCGGGGAATCAACAATACAGCTTATAACTGTCTATATACAACCTCGGAAAGACACCTTCAGTCCTGGAGCTGCTTTAGTTACCGTGAAGGCCTTTTAGGATTCCTGCATTCTCCCTACTCTGGAAATGTGGCACTAAAAATCAATTGCAGAGGAAGATGTACCACCTGGAATCTCACCTGCTATTCCAGCAGACAAAATGTTCAGCAGAATGAAACTTCTAATCAGTTTTCTGTGGTCCTTGATCATGGAGGAAGAACATCTGGGAACAAAAAAACAAAGAGCATGGAAAAGAGCTCACCACGACTGGATTACACAGTTCATGACCTGATATCTTCTGAGACTACACCTGCTCAACCTGCCACAGTGTATATTGGCCTTACCAGTCACCTTCAGGTTCACTAAATCAATCATTCTTAAACAGGAGGAACAGCCAGTGAAGAAATCTGCGTTACTAGAGAAAAATTTTGACAAACGTGAGGAAGTCCATTAGGCAATGAAAGAGCTGAACATTGACAAAAGGAATGTTTCTACTTTACAAACAAAGCACCTGTTGCTGAAGCCATGATTTATGAATACAACTTTGAGTGGTTAGCTCACCTACCATACAGTCCAGACCTGGGCCCTATGATTATTTGTCTTCAAATGACGAAGCTTGTAGATATTTTTCAAGGCATTGCCAGAAGGAAAATCTAGAGTGTTTTGTTCAACATAGGCTGTGTGAAGGAAAAGCTGGCCAGTAACTTTAAAGTCAAGAGGATCTGAACTGAAAAACGATACCGAATCCTTTTGGCTTGAACTGAATTGGATACTCTGTGTTAGTGAGGGGGTGTAAGGAACAGTCAGAATATATAAAAGTGATTTTTCTTGGTTCTTATCTTTCAGCTCTTTTATAACTTCACTTTAAGGGTTTGAATCATAAACCTTAAAGTTGTTTACTGTGAAAGTATTTTTTTATTCACATAAATTATTGGTATATTTTTAAAAACAAAAATAGAACAGTTAAAAACAAATATTTAAATTGCCAGAACTGGAGATTACTCTTTACTGCCTTAGTAAGTACCACAGACCCAAATTAAATAATAACTTTAACCTATCTGTGAAGCGTATTTCACTAAGCACAATTCTTTTCCTTGTTGGCAGATTATGGTCTGCCAGAGGCTTCTTGTTTCTGTTTCAATTTATGTGATTGAGTTAACATGTAAATCAGTGTTTGGCAAAGTTTGATTTATTTTTGTTTCTTCTTGCAAGGTATTAGTTATTTCAATGCAGCCTTGTATATTCTATTGCATATATTTAAATTTATTAGAATAGTTAGTTTTTATTGTTGTTTTGTATTTGTTAAAATATAATCTGCTGATTGGTCATACAGTTTAGTCTTGATTTTTAGCTCCTGTAGAAGAATTAACAAATGTCAATCGGACATTAAAAAACATATTTATCAGTCTTTAAATGCTATTTTCACAAGTAATCTCAATTGTGATTTTGGCTTTCATTATTATACTGCTGTTCTTCTAATTATGTTCATGTTAATATTAAAAATAATGTAAGGTCAAAATGAAGACAACTAATTCTCTTATTCAATGAAAGCATCAAAGAAGATTCAAGAGAATAAAATGGGCATCAGTACAAGTAATACAACAAAAGTCACACCATGTAGATTTGTAATCAGCAAAGAGTTCAATATGAATTTGCAGTTAGCAGTTTTTCTCAAGCAGATATAATCATCCATATAAACTATTGCATTACTGATGTTTGATTACTGCATCGATGAAGTCTGATTTATAGCATTTATGGAATACACCATATGCCCTGGGAAAAAGGTCATTTCACCATTAAATGTTTATTTTAATCCTGGTAAAAGCAAATTTATTGAAAGAGAATGATTAGAATTGTGTGAAAAGGCTTTTTAAAATGATTTGCCATATTTCTTTAGAATAAACTATTTTTTTCAATTTGAAAGCAGCTGTCTGAAGCTTCCTCCTTTTGACATATGCTTTAGTACAGCTCTCTGGTACACAATTGTCACATCATGTTTGAACAAAGTTAAAGTTGTGAAATTGTTTGTCAAGTAACCACATCTTGATGGGAATGATTAACCTGTCACAGACATTCTGGAGATTTACGGCACCAACAAGAACAAATTTTAGTTGCAGGATGTCCACTACTGATAAGGCAATCTGACTTTGCAAGAGTTACAATCTGTTTAAATTGTGGTTTCCCCTGAAAACTAGGTTAATTAATCAATTTATTTCACAGCAGACTGAGAAAAAAAAACAATTTTGGTAGAGTATTTGCTTGTGCATTCAGATAAAGTCAGAACCCTAAAGAAACATTAAATGGATTAATATGTAATGAGATACAAAATGGTCATAAGCATCATTAACATTTATGATTGGTAGTTAACCATGAAGCGGATTAACCATACCTCTGTCTAAATACAGCCTTCTATGAACTTTATAATTATCTAATTGAACACTTTTAAGAATATTTGTTTTAATTGTCTTTGAATGTGGTTGATTAATTATTTTTTTCCTGAAAAGTTAGTTTTAATATTGAGTTGTTGAAATATTTATGTACGTTTATAGCAAATACATAAGTTTAAGATTGCACAATATTTTTCTAAATGAAATGACTTTCTTTTAAACTGTACAGACATTGTCAGAATATTAAATAATGTAGTGTATGCATTAAAGTTAAAACATTTGGATCAAAGCACAAAGACAAACAAACTGATTATTTTTAGTTGGACAATAGATGCATAAACATTTTACAAAAAAGTGTTAAATACTCACTCAACAAATGTACTAGCTTGGCTTTGTTTATGTGACAATGAACCATCAAGGAATAAAATATGTGTTTGAGTTTAACTGTCATCTTAAATGGTTTTTAGAGACAATACATGTCATACATTTTTTACTAAAATTTGTTTCTGTGTTATCGGGTGTATGAACGGCACCAAACCTCCATGTCTCTTCGGAAGAATAATTTTCAGAAATTCATTTTAAAAATATAATTAGGGGATTGTAAAATACTGATGGAAAACACAACAGGTATTTCCTTAGGTTGCACTCCTGTAATAGTCTGGAAAGTGGTCAGAGAAAATGATATACAGAAAACTTACTTTGTCAGTTAGCATGCTACTTCTGGGGTGACATAAATCCTTCTGATTGTTTTTTTTTTGCTGCTTCAGGAGGACTCGTGGGAATCAAGGACTGTGGTTTCCTCAAGATGTAAATATAGGAGTATTTTTCTTTCCGTCAGTTACAACCGTGGAACAGCCATCCTTCAGAGAGAAAGCCACGGCTCCTTGCAGAAAAAACGGAAAGAAGGGTAACCTCACAATCCCACACTATGGAAGTGGTTTAGTTGTTTCTCCATTAAGTAGTTCACTGCACACACATCAATGCATTTGTGAGAATGTGTTACTGTAAACTAGCTTCTGAACTAAACTTGATAAAATGTTAAATACCTCAAATGTTTTCTGTTTGCTTTCAATACAATAACCATATTGCATAGTGTGCTTTTTTTGTGATGTTTTATTTTACATTATTTTTGAAATTTTTAAGTTCCCCCCTTCAGTACACACTACAGGCGTCTCTGCTATAATGCGATAGATGCGTTCCTGTAAAACCTCGTATTATGCAAAATCACACAATAAAAATAATAAAGTAAAAATACAAAAGTTCACCACCTGATACTTTATTACCAGCATACTTCTTAGACACATTCTTATCACCTTGTCCACTCATATTTACGGCAATTTAGAAGATTTAGTGAAAACAGCATTAAAATAGAGGAGCACCTCCCAATTAGCATTTCTCAAAATATCGCACTTGGGACAACTGAGCATCATGTGTATTCCTCTGCAGACCACCGCATTCAGTTGTGTTATGTAAACATGTCAGGGATGAAACTGGATATAAGACAAGGTGACTTTCGCATTATACAGACGCCTTTCCCTTTTTTACCAATTATGTGTGAGCCAATCCATGTTTTTGAAACTCGCGTAATAGCAGAGTTCACTGTATTAAGTTCCCCCCTTCAGTACAGACTATTATTTAAAATGCAAAGTGTAGGGGAAATAGATAGTCATAATCTGAGAATCATAAATAGTTCTTCTCTCCAAACCAGAATGGAAACAGTAGGGTGCAAATGACAGTGTTTCAGAAATTGAGGGTTCCACTACCTAGTCTACCATTTGCAGTAATTATAAAGCTTAATTCTTTAAATGCTGATTAAATACCTCTGCTGGTTCTACTCTACAGCTGGCGTGCAGCACAGTATGTACTCAGGGTGCACACCTGAAGTATGAAACAAGTAGAGATTCACGCTAAAAAAGTAAAAAGGAGAAAAAAATTAAATCAATTGACCCAAAAATAAATTAGGCTAAATACAAGGGAAAGAAAGTGTTTTAAAAAGTTATTAAAAAGCATCAAGACTCAATAAAAGAAAATGATTTGCAAGCGCAGCTAAATAGGACATTAGACAGTTCAAGAGAAAAGTTGAAAGGAATATTGCAATCAAAGCTAAAATGAACAATAGTTCTTCCACATCAAAAAATAATTATTAAATCGCAGGCAGTAGATATTCAGGGAACTGCGAGTGTTTGGATTGAGAGCTGGTTATTAAACAGAAAGCAAGGGTACAGATAAGGGTTGAGTAAATGCTCTTCTTAATTTAGATCAATGATCAAGATTCCAAAATAGTAAAATAATCAAGTTTGCAGATGATTGTAAATTTGAATTAAAAGACAAATAAAATAATAGGATGTTTAGTTCAAACATAAAATTTAAATCAGCAGATTTTAAAATGGTATAATGCTGCAGTAGCACCTCATTTAAAATATTGTGTACAATTTTGGTCACATACTGTATTATAGAAAAGCTATTGCTGAATTCTGTCCAGAGAAGAGCAGCCAATAAAATCCAGGGATTACGCAAATACCCTACACTGACAGGTAAAAGAAACTATACCTTTTTAGTCTTGATCAGGAAATACCATGAGGGGACCTGATACAATAATTTTCATTTAGATACTCAAAACTCTAAAAGGGATTGATGAAGCCAACCCAGTGGATTTCTTCCAAATGAACAGTGAAACACAAACCAGAGGGCACAAGGACAGGAGGCTCTTCTTCACACAATATGTTCTGGGAGTATGGAAGAAGATACCCAGCCATGTTATTAATCAATCAACAATTAGCTACAAATGGGTTAGATGGACCATACAGCCTTCTCTCATTTCTAACTTTTCTTAGATATATGTTTTTATGTTATGTGTTCTGAGGGTTACTGTCCAACATACTTTTAAGTATTCTGCACAGATATCCTCTATTTTAAACAATATATATATACAACAAGAAACGTTGCCTCTTCAAGATCATTATGAATTAATTAAGTATTCTTAAATAGTAATACAATTATTATTTTTAGCTGACAATCTCTACAGTATTACTATAAAAAACCATAGTCAGCATTTTTAATCTGAATTTCATTGGTCCTACAATGTATTTAAGTAAGAAATGTACCAGAATCAGTTACTTCAACTTAAAGATGGATTCGAAATGCCTTAGTTTTGAATATGTATCATAATTTATTATATTAGTATATATTAATAGATTGTTTTCACTTTAATGTGAATCAGATATTATCTTTTTTTTAAAGCAGTACAAAATGTATATACACAAATATGTAATTTCCTAAACAGAGGATATCTCCTGAATAGTTCTACATAAATCTGCATGGTTTATATATATATGGTTTAAAAAAATCATTCAAATTGTAACCTTGACAGATTGGCATGTCGCTGCTTATCCAATTACAAGCAGAATCAATAGGTCCTGCTGCAAGGATCAACTACAGTATTGATTGTTTGATAGATGCATTGACCTTAGCATTCTGCTTATTTTAACCCTGTGCCTGAGTGGCTTTAATAATTTAATTAAATAAGAAAATTGGCAGTTTAGAAGTAATAGCTGGACACCGATGGTAATGAATTGGATTTGCATAAATGAATTGAAATAATTACAATTCCAGACAATACAGTACAGATGAAGGCAATAATGTGAGTACTGTAAACGTGCTAATATGAAGTTAGTCCTGTTAAAATACTAAAATCAACCATGAAATGTCAATTTGCAGAATAATTCATAATCTATTAGACCAATGATCATTATATAAGATTGGTGTCATATCAGAGTTATCCTTATTCTGGTTTATTTACTCCCTATGTTTCATGAACTGTGGGACAAAATTCACTGTTCAATTGGAATCCATTGCTGCTTAGGAAAATTAATGGAAATTGAAAATGCCAACTGTTCAGAACACAAGGAAGATATTTTTAAACTATATGAGAATTAGTATCACTATACACCAGCTCAGGTAGAGAGGCACACACAAGTTCAGACAGAGAACTGACACTTTGAATTAATGAAGAAATATAGATAGGCCAAATTGCATGCTGGGTCGAACCATTGGAGTAAAGCACATTGCTCAAGTTACAACTGTGGTTCAGTAAACAAGGACTTGAACCTCCACTCATGTGACAAGAGAAATCGGTAACAACATCTAATTTATGTTACCATTCTTGTAATACAAGGACTAAAATACGTTGCTTGATTTTTTTGTTGAAATGAGGTAATAAAGGCATTTAGATTTCTACCAAATTAAAATACATACTTTTTATACTGGTTTCTTATAATCAGAAATATTTGTAATATTTGTATTAGCACTATCTTACAGAAGCTTTAGTACCACAGAGAGAAAAAAAATGTGTTTATACAAGAATTTATACGCATTTATACAAGAAAATGATTGCATTTATACGACATAGGATAAAAAGCACAAAGCCAAGCTAAGCCACTAGAGTGGCTTAAGCATAAGAAAGTGATTGCTCTTGAGTGTCCAAGTCTTCGTCCCGACTTGAATCCTATTACAAATCTGCTAAAAGACTTGACAACTACTGCTAATAAGCGACCCTCAAGCAACTTGAGATAACCGAAGTAAATCTGCCAAGAAATATGGGAAGCAATTTCACCAAGCAGGTATACAAAGGTAGTAGAGACATACTCAGAGATTTGTATCTGTAATTGCTGACAAGGTGCTTCCACCAATTACTGAGTTCAGGAATACGAATACTTAAGCAATCAATACATTTCATTTTTTTTCACCTAAATCTTTGCTGAAATGTGCAGATGTAATTAGATGTAATTAGCTTTAGAAGTTACAAAAGGACACACAAGTGGACCTCAACTCAACTGTGGTCCTGATTTGAAAATTTCACAATACTACTACACTGTTTTATTACTTCTTATCCTACCATTTTGCTTATAATACAACGTTTGGCAAGAATAATTATAATCTAAAATGTTAATTAACTCAACCTGTCTAATGACTTTTTTTCTGTTTATGGGTTTATAGTACAACATTAAGCTTTCTAATGTTCCATAACTATTTAATTTGATTACTACAACATGCCAGATAGCACTGAAGCTTATTAGCACCACAAAGAAAAAACAAATATTGCATTAATACAAATGCCTTCTTTTAATTTATCAGGTGAAAACAACAATTGGTTTATGAAACACAAGATTTCTTCTATAGCACAAAAAATATCTTGGTCAGAATTCTAACTTGGATTGCTTGCAGTTACATGGTTGGGAAAGTCAGATTGCTAGTTTAGATAAAGAGGGAAAAAGAGTGATCCAGCAGCTGGTGATTCATTAGGATGTTTTTCAGGTATGATCTTGATATCCATTCTGCAAGTTCTTTATATCGCAGGTTGATCATCTTTTGGTGATGAACATTGTCTTAGGTACCAGACTTAGAAAAGGTATACTGCGCTATCGATCATTAGGGAGAACACAGCTTTATAATGTCCTTTTCTGTGTTACGTTGACTGAACTTCTATTTCATAACTGCATTTGTGAAGTGACTGGGGTATTCACCTATGGACATTTTCTCATATCTCAGCCACTGAACTCTGTAAATATTTCAAAGTCACCTTTGGTCTCAAGGTGGCATACTTATCCAGGTTCGTTCTTGCCCAGAGTTAGTTGAGAGGGTCTTCTGCTTCTTAATGATTGATTTTACCATGATAAAATCATTTCACTTTACAATGAAAAATAATAAGTATTTATGAAATGTTTTATAACGTTCTCCTTTAAATGTCTTTATTCATGAGTTGTTTTGAATGATACAGTAGGTGTACTGTATGTATTGTGAAATAATGTGAATATAGTTGCACACAGACAGGGACCATTCTACTAACTCATACACCTAAATTAATTTAGGCTTGCTACAACAAAAGTTTTGAATGCTTATGAAAGTTTTTCCTAGTTTCCCTCAAATTGATAATCTAATTATTTTTTTGTTTCTTGCTTGTTTTGTATGGAGAAGATTGTGTGTGTGACACATTTTAAATACTACTTGCTAATTCCAAGTGAGCAAGATTTAAAACTACAAAACACAAGAATTGTATAAGGGTTTTAATACTTTAACTGGGCCTGTATTACCCCTACATATAGGATTGTCACGGATGTCCAAAGGGACTAACCGTGGGGAGCAGGAGAGCGGAAAAAGACCCATATGCATAGCGGCGAGACAGGAAAAAGGCCCGGGCTCATTAGTGCAAAGAGTTCAGGAATGCCGTATAGAAACCTATGCCCTCAGGGAGCGGACGTGGGGCGCCCTGGTGCTAGGCGGGTCTCAGGACATCCGAACATCAATGCTGAGCGAGGACAGAGTGCAAGACCTGGAAATATATAGCCCAAGGGAAAGAGAGGGACAGGAAGGACAGCAGACTGGAAACTAGGGACAGGACAGAGAAGGAGCGCCCTCTGGCTGCAGAGGGCGTGACAAGGATAACATGAGCATGTTTTTCCTTGATTTCTTTAGTATATCTATAAAGTGGATTTGAAAGTTTGGTTGTAAAAGATGCAGCATTATTGCCTGATAGTTCAATTGCTCTTACTGAAGTAAAGATATAAAGACTTTAAAATCAATATTATATTTACAGTAAGTGTGTATTTATTGGTGTATTAGGAGTGCAATTATAACAAAGAACAAGAGGGACTTATTTGCACAAAGGATCAGGGTGTTCAAAACAAGGTACACAACCATGTTATCAAATCTGATAGCCTTTCATGAAACAGTTGGATCAGATACAGTGAATAATCTTCAAGAAAGTAATCAAGCTCTATGGGCTAAACAACCTCTTGTTTGTAGCCTTTTTTATTTTAAGGTAATTTTATGGAGTATGTCTTATAATGATTATACTGCTAGAATTTGTGGCTTTCCTATAATGTTTCTACTAACTAGAATACCTCTGAAAAGTGTTAGAAATTAGAAAAATCATCTAGATTGGTACTGGTAGTTAAATACACATGTACTTGTAAAGTACAAAGAAGAAAAAGTGACTTTCATAAATATTTTATGCTTTTTTCTAATTGCCAAAATCCAATTTGAACCTCGACACAGAATCACAGTCCAGCTGCTTTTTACTTGTTTTCTTAATGTTTCGGATTAGCTTCATACTATTGTAACAGTACTTATTGGTTAAATACCTTCTTTACACCCTCACAAATTATTCCTTACTCTTTCTCCAAACAGTTTTATTTGCTGCTAAAGATAAACCTGTAGACAGATTACAATCTTATAATTGGAGATTTTTAATTAACTAATTTACAACAAAATCCTCTCAAGGCTAACAAAGCTGTTCACATTCAGGCCAGACATTTCTTGGTCTGGGAAGGCTGTAGACTTTAGAAAGACCTTATCCTCTAGGGACAGTAATCCCCAGAATGACCTGGTTTCTTAAGGTTACTCATAATGATCGGATGCCAACTGAGAGGTCACAAGGTGTCATCAGCTTCAATGTCATAGCCACTTAATAGTGATAGAATATGAAAAGCCTGGGAAGTATTTGCTTGAAAGGGTTAACTGTTTTCCATTGTTCTTCTTAAAAGACAGTATAAAACTGGGCAGCACCAAACTGCCTAGTGTAAGACTTTCTGAATTCCTACAGTGAGAAGTGGATTAGTTCAATAAAATCTAGGTTAAAGGAGACAGACTGTCCATCTGTTGTTGTTTTGTATTCTATGACCATGCTCCATTAAAACAAAACTAGGGTAGATCAATAGGCTTTGCGGAGCAAATGACCTTTTATCCAGAGGCAAAGCATTCTTTATGTGTATGCAAATAAGGACTCCTTGTGTGAAGAGAGGTACTTTGTTTTTCTTATAGAAAGAACTCTTTTTACTTTACCAGAAGGGTAACCTGCAGTATTGTATTTTTGTGTATATATAATTCCAAAAATTGGTAATCTATTATTTTAATAAAATATTTATATGCTAAATTGCACCCTTTTTACACAAAGTCAGCATTAAATATAATTTATCTGAATGAAAACCCATATTTTAGATGCATAAAATCTTTTACTATTTTAATCCAAAACTCTAACCATTATGAAAAGTTCCAACATTAAAATGTTCACATTAACTGCAATACATCTATACCTTTGTAACATAACATTTTTGTTAGAATGTACTGTATATTAATTGCAAGTGGTCATTCAAATTAGTTTAAAATGCAACTAGGTGTTAATTTAAATCCCTTTTAATCTCATTAGGCAGATACATGTGTTACATAACTTCTGTTTAAAACACGACACTGTTGTGAGAGAGACTTTAGTGGATTAAATGTAACCACAAGTCTGTATCATACCTCATGAACAAGAAGCTTAGCGTAGGTTAGAAGTGAAAAGTATAATCACATATAATCATTGATTTAACTAAAGAAGAACTTAAGAAACAAACCAATATTAGTCCATCTTAGATGGAGTCGAGATCATTCGTAAATTTTAGATGTTTTCCCCATCCTTTGCTGGAGCACCTTTAGAACTGACTCACTCTTCTGTATGTAACTAATGATGGCAGCAGCAGAATTAATTTAGAAGTTTACAGAGACATATTGTTTACTTATGTAGATAAAAGGCTTCCATATTTATTGGATATTGCCCCAAAATGTAAAACTAATGCAACAAAAGAATGCATCAGGAGAAGAATCAGGAGAATGCATCAGGAGAGAACTGAATTCCTAGATTTAAATCCAATTATGTACAAGTATGCATTTTAAATACTGAAGAAGAAATTGAAAAACACCTCAATAACAGGCAATAAGTCAAAGTGGCAGCAGCAATGGCTTATTAAAGCATCTCAAGTGAATGCTATTGCCTCAAAGGAAGATTAAACTAAATACTAACTTTTTACTAACTAAATACTTTAATCATTCATGTTATTCTCATGATCACTAATACACATTGCTAGACTACAAAGACAAAAAAGCATTTGTCCTGTCCTGATACAGCAATGTTTTTAAGCAGAAGCTAAAATCTATGCACTTTCAGCACATACAGTAGATGGTTCTGGAGAGAGTAAATACATAACAAAATCATATTTATTATGTCAGTAGGATCAAAAATGTTATTTATTTATTTAAAGAAGTTACAGTTCAGACTTTGTTTTTGGTAAATTAGCTTTAACCATAGTTTCTCTGTGATTCTTACAATGTTCAATTTTTACCAATTTGCCAAGATATTGAGTTCTGGATGTCAGATCTTAAACCAAGGAATCCCTATTCATGATCATGTACTTGCAGAGACTAAGCAGCACATCCAGGGACTATTGCTGCATATTAAACTTGAAGACAATCTTTAAATCTTTTTTATGATACTTGATTGTGCATTGTAATGGCATTCTAAAAGAGTGGCATAAAGGTTCAGGTAAATGTGTCACTAAAGTCTTTTATGGTATGATTGTGTTCACTGTCTATGATTGTAAAATTTGACAAATCTACAGCTCTTCTAAGAGGGTTAGAATTTTGAACTATGATACTTTTCAATTATTGAACATCTGAAATATTTAGAGATTTATGGCTGAAATTATTGGGAGTATATTTTTTTCAAGTTGGTACAAACAGGAACTTGAATTTATCATTCCAAATGTAATAGAAATGAATTTAAGGCATGACAATGCTTTTTAAACAGGGAGACTTCGTATTTCTTATTTATATTTGTATTTACATATTAATAATAACTCATTAAGACTATTATTTCCAAATCATTATTTATTTGGCTTAGATTTTTATACCAAGGAACATTTGTTCCTATTTAGAGCATTTTACACTACAATTGCTGGGATTGAGAAGACTTGATTTAGCCAGAGCATCCTCAGTTTTCTACACAGCAGTGACCCTTGTAACTTGCCACTAGCAAGTTGTACATGTAACCTTTGTTCCATGCTGTAAATTTATATCATATTTCAAGACTGTTAAACATGAAAGGCCATGTGATTTTGACAGAAAGTCAATGTTGAAACAAAGATTATTTAAACTGTTTTTTCAGTAAAACATGGGTACGTAAATCTAATTTTTAAGACCACCAAAATATGTTTCCCATATATGTGGTTAGGATGCTGTTTACATAAAGTAGAAAAGCATGTGCACTTTTTTCACTGTATTTCTTAGTCAAACACAACACCTTGCATTAGATGGATATACAGTAGGTCATAACTGCTTGAAATAGCCAGTGATAATGGCGCAATTAAAAAACCTATTGTATATGAACATATGATGTTTAAAATGGAAGACAGCTCTCTGTTGGCATTTGTGCTGATCAAGGGGTGCACTTGTACAGTGATCATTTCCAAGCCAAGTAAAAACCGAAGACTCACTGAAATTCCTTGTTTTAACTTTGGATCAATCATTTATAACACATGTATATGCTTTATAATTTTCCCTTTTTTGCATCATATATATGCTTTAAAACATATAGATGTTTTAGGCTAACCATATAAAGAACATGTTTTTAACTATAACCTGATCCCATGTATACATATGTTTACAACAAGATCTTCACTGTTGTTACATTTCTTGCTAAATAACTGAAGGATGACTTTTCTTTTAAACATCTGGAAACAAATCATTTGTAATAATTAAAACTTGTTTAGAACATAAAAATATCCTTTTCTTTTATACACATAGAGTTACTTGCAAATAGTTCCAGCCCCTATTAATGTGACTATGTGTTTTTTTTTCAAATTAACTATTTTTAATTCAAAGCTAATGATCACGTTTAACAACGTTATATTTGATGGAACAGGAATGGCAGCAAGGCCTGCAAAGATGTAAAAAGAGAATTCCGCAGTTTTCTTATCTTTTGAGACTACAGTACTTTGTACATGTTGGAAGAACCTCAGACAGAAATTATTGCTGTCGGGATTTTTCGATAGGTCAATTCCAGTTTAGCTCAGTGAGGTGCTGTACTTTTTTATTCTTTCTGGCGAAAGTGCAGCAGTTCTGACAGGTTTATTGGGGATATATGGACTGAACATTTCAAGAGTCACCATGCTTTTTTTATTATATTCAAGTCAGGATTTTGACTCGGCCAAAGTCAAAGACATTGGTGTTCTTTTTGTGGATCCCCTCCAGATGGGCTCAGATTGAAACTGTGTTTTTGGACCATTGTCTTGCTAAATTTTCAACCCAGTTTTGATTTCTTGGGTGATGTTCCTTAGTCATCACTCTCATTACTCAGTCCCTGATGTTAAGAAGCAAATCCGTAACATTGTGCTGCTACAAAGATATGTACAGTAACTCAATTCAATTCATTTCAACTTTATTTGTCATTATAATTACGTGGGTGCATAGTATAGTGAAAAGTGTTTCTCATTAGTCACTCAGGTGCAGTATATAAATAGAACAGAAGACAAGACAATATACAGTAACACAATAACAATAACAGTGTAATAACATTACAGTGTAATCAAAACTGTGCAAATAAGCAAACATAGAAAAGAATTCAACAGGACAAAAACAGTGCAAAAGTAATTTGGGGAACAGTGCAAAAATAATACAGTGATTAATAAATAGTTTGAGAGCTAATGAAGCCACTGCGTCATTGCATGCCACCATATTGATTATTCAACTGTTGGGATGCTGCTGATAATGTTGATACTAGATAATTTCAATGCATGAAGAGTGGCTCTCACTCATGGCTTCACATTGGCATCCATAATTATTGTCCTTCTTGCCCCTCTGCTCAGTTTGGAAGGGAAGCCTGATCTAGATAGTGTCTGGGTGGTAAAACACATATTTCAAGTCTTAATCATTGACTTCGTCATACTTCAAGGGATAAGTAACCATCTCCTGATCTAGGCTCTCTTTTTCCCTGACATTAAAAGTCAGGTTCGTGGTTGAATTGTTGTATCGTCTTGTTAGTTGTGGCTTGAAATTCAATATCAAGGAACATACAGAGACAGATGCAATTATTTCTGAAGTCAAGTTAAACAACTTTGATTGCTCATAGCTAATTTTGTGATGAGTCAGTCTTTACCTTTGCATTTAAATGGTTTAAAGTTACAGTAGCTAAGGAACGGAATACTTATGTGTCTTCTAATTTTATTTTAAAATCTAATTTATGTACATCCTATCAGCAATTGTAGCCTTATCAGTTTTGAGTGGCTTGTACGATTCTAAATATATATCCTATTTGAAATTTTCATGATTGCAAACTCTTACTGAAATGAAATGTCTAAAATTGCAGGGGAGTGAAAAATGTAGGAATAATGTGAATCACTGTTCATGCAAACACACAGCTCTGGTATGCATTTTGGTCTTTCTTTTTACTTTTACTGATAGACAAAACTACCATGACCCTTGTCATTAAAAACACTTTTGTTCAAACTTTCCTCTTATTTTTCTTAGATTTCAACAGTTTAGATTGCAGACCTTCAGCTGTCCCTTGTTTCGGATACTTGTGGCGCGACAGTGTGTTGCAAATAAATTGTATTTTGGCACCATGAAGATCAAGTCTGATACGATTGCAAGACAGATACCAATTCTGCTCACTGTGACTACGAGCTTTAATTGCAAATACTTTCAGACCAATATTTAAAGTACTGTAAGTTCTATTCCACATACCACTTTATTTGTTTGTAAATATAAATGTAGCAACAAATTCGTTTATAGTTGGATAACCCTGTGAAAACACTTTCCCCATATTACATTTCTCATACAAAGAGGTCACCTGCAATTTTTATCAATGTGTTGTTCACTATTTGTAATATCACTATATAATTTAAATATGTAATATTATTTCAGTTATATAAATAAATACATTATGAAGTTTAGAATACTATTGATGAATGTAATAAGGTTGTAAAGTCTGGAAAAATCCCTGCCAGAGTGGAGAAAAAAAACCCAACTCACGTTCAACAGCAAGGAAAACAAGGTAAAGAAAACACTGTTCAAATCAATTTTATTCTAATAAAAATACATCCAAAATAATATTAAAGGTTTCCCTTTAAAATACTGTATACATTGTAAAAATAGTTTTTCATTCCTTAAGCTACAGCCAACAGCTGTAACATAACATAATTTCCATGAGACAATTACTTCCTAATCTTTCCAACTACTATGATAACTTATGTGCAATCTCTTGCACAATGACTGCAACATCTGGCTTTTACACAGGATTGCCATAAGCTCTTCCATGTTTCTACAAAGGGACCTCTTTGCTCGTATATAAGTAATTTAACACCTCAGAAAAGGAGCAAGAATAAATCAAGACGAAGAATGACAAAGGCAACTGGCCAAAGGGGTTGGTGTCATCTTGCTCCTAGTTCTGAAAAAAGGAAAACTGGAATTTGCCAGAGGAAAGTTCTCTTTCTTTTCCTGGACAGCTGAGTGTCTTATTATGGGATTAAACTTAAACATTCGGCCTCCAGGAATGTTAGTGGAGACCACATACACGAGAATTGGAACCTGGCCGAGGATAGTTGCTCTGAACAGCTGAGGCTTTGGTAGACCATGGACACTTGCCAGCTTTGTGATCAGCATTCATGTGGAACAGCTGGAAGATAAATGGTAAAGCTGCTCTTAAAGTGATATCATACTTTCTTCCTAACACTGGAAATGTATATAAATGTTGTTTAGAAAGCTATGGGGTGCTGGGGAACACATTTGTTTCATAGTCAGGTTTTTAAATGTAGAGGAAGTTCAGTACTTCATAGATTTCGGTATCTTTCCATAATGGGGTCGTATTAGAAGAGTAGAGAGCTACAGAACATTTACAATACCATATACTGTACAGTATAGAATTACTCTGGTATACTTAACACTTGAAGGTGATAAACAGTTGATAAATTTGTAATACTTGAAACACCAAGGGCAAGGTATACATTAATATAGAATGCTTCCTTTCATAGTCATGAAAGCTACAGTAGTTTCCCAAAATGTGGATATATAGAATATTTGAAGTGCAAATCAAGTTGCTGATAGACCCATTAGCTCTGTTATAATATTTTTGTACTATTTCTTACAGCATCCCCAATGAAAGCACAGTCCTGTTGATTGATTTTTTTTTTTGGTTTCACAATGAATCACAACACTAAAGAAATACTGTAGATGCATTTGACTAAGTTTATTGAGTATTAGAGTACTGCATAATGAGATTTGGCTTACCTCATATGACTGAGGAAGGGTAAGGAGTTTGTGACCATCATAGAAAATGAGGAGTAAATCAAGGTTTCGTGTATGTGCTATAACACGAACTACTAAAAGAAACAAAGTAACGGGAGGCAAGGACTATGTTGCAGGCTGCTCTTCTCATTTCCAATTACACATTACATATACAGTAATATAGCCTCCAAAGAGGTATACATCCGCCAAAAAAATAGATCCAGTGCGCAAATCTACATACATTACACAAGGGGTAGCTTTAAAGGTGGAGATGATTTGAAAGAGAGATGTGTAAGACAAATGAGAAAAGAAAAGTTTACTTATAGTACGGTATATATAGCTTTTGGGAATTTATGTACTTAATAATTCTGATTTAGAATAAGTAGAGTGGTGCAGCATGGTGTTGCAGTGGTTAGCATTGCTGGGGCCCTGGGTTCAATTCTGCACCTGGGATGGGGATGCTATCTATGTGGAGTTGATGTGGTCTCCTAGTATGTGTGTGTTTTCTCCAGGTGCTCCAGTTTCCAGCAACAGTCCAAGAATGTACTGGTAGGTTAATTTGCTTCTAGGAAAAATGGCCCTGATGTGTGGAAAAACAGACACGCCAAGGCAGCCGTGATGTAAAAAACAGTGTTCTTTATTTTACCGAGCAAGAGAAACACAGCAAGGACCACAAAAAGAAAACAAAGCCTAAGCCTTTGGAGGTATATAATTGAACTTACCTTTAAACTCACAGGGCTCCCTTATTGATGACGTCGATGACATACAGTAGCATAATTCGTGTGATTCATCAACCAGTCACTGAGCCAGTCCCTGGATGGTCCTGCAGAGGAAAAACACCCACAACTCAGAAAAGACTGCTTACTCAAATTAAAAACGAGGACATAACAACAGATTGACAATGGATTACTTGCCACTGGTTCCTTCACCACTTCCTAGAAGAACGAACTAAGAACTAACTAAGCAGATTTCAACGTCGTTTGCACAAAATCTTTGGTTCAGGGCAGCATTCCTCACTGCTCCTCAAAAAATCCCAATGCCTGACCACTATTCCTCCAGAGGTATTCTGCTGAGTTTTGCATTAAATCTTGCATCTTCTTTAAACATTTAACCATCTACCGCATTTCAGATTCTGCCTCAGCTCTTACTGGGACTCATTCGTCTATCTTGCACTAACATTACACTTCACAGCATCATAGCGTCCCGACCTTTAGCTCTCTATGCTTTATCTGCAAATGCTACCAAAGCTTCCTTCAGAACTTTAATTTCTATCTTATGTGTTATATCCACTAGCTGTATCCTCCTTCATATTCCATAATTACTAAGGTGACTTAGAGAATCCTGCATTAGCATTATATCTTGTTACTTTTGGGGATTCTGACAAGGCCCATTATGTAAAATTATGGAAACTTCCTAAGATTAGTACTATTACTATTAAGTACTGTACTATTAAGTATATGAACAACAACAAAACAGTTATTTCCTTCTTAAAAAAATGAAGAAACTTCTAATTTCTTAGTAATTTAGATTAATATAAATAACTAACATGTAATCAATTATGGAAATCAAAAAGAAGTAAAAGAACTTATTTTTAATCATATTTTTAAATATGTCATTATGTCTTTTAAGACAAAGCTCATTATTCAAGAAAATCTGGTAGCAATCTATGTATATTCTTTGTTTTAAATGTATTTCAAGGACTTCAGACTTTCAGACACATTATAGTGAAAAGTGTAAAATATCACCAAACGATGTATACATGAAGCTTTTCCAGCTAAATGAATTAAGATTTTTGGAAATGTATAAAAACAAATAACCTAACAGGAAATAAAATAAATTAATGTTTGCTGGATACTACACTACATTCAGCATTCAGTACTTGACACATTCTGTATTATCATACTTGACACTATAGACTGCTATTGATAGCTCAAAATGTCAGCAGGATGTCAGCAGGATTGGGTGACGTCTAACAAAAATCAGGCTGCTATTAAAAGAGGTACTGGTGGACTAACCACTGTCCCAGTATGGTGAGTGTGTTGTAAGTTGTGACATTAGATGTCCTGAAGATTGAAGATCTTCAATTGAAGATCATTAAAGATCCCATTATATTGTCTCCAATGAGTAGGGTTTTTTCACTTTAATTCAAGTTTTTTCAAACAACTTAACCTAATTTACACCCTTTATTCAATTTCTCTGGTATTGTTGCTACAGAATGTCTGCCACACATAACCGACGAAGACAACCAATATTACCAAAAATGTTTAAAGAGAATGTATTCATTGAAGAAACTAAACTGTTGTATTCTAGAGATGTGCCTTGACATGAATACTAATTAATTTAAAAGGCCACAACTGATAAATTAATTCAGAAGAGCACTGCAAAGACAGATGTGAAGGCATCAGTTATTCCTGAAATTGTTTTAGATCTCACTGTGTGGTCCTGTGAATTAGAAAATACACTTTTTTCATGGCTAAAATATTGAACCTGGAGACCATGTTGCTGTGTTCCCCTTAATTACTTTTATGTAATAATTACAGAAAATAAAAATACAATATATGTGAAAATGTATGTGTGTTTTGAATGATTTTATCTCTGGTACTCCTTTTGAGAAATAATATACAAATTGCTGTATATACCTAAATGTTCTTTTTGATCTTAATCTTGCACCAATGCTTACCTAATTACAAAATACAGTTGATATTCACAACTACACACAAAGCATACATTTTTTCAAGATGTAGAAAGCAAAAAGGAAAAAGATGTGAAACTGATTGCTGTGAGGGCTGTATCTAGGAGTTTTATAATGGGACTGCAGAAAAGGAAAATCATGAAAAGAATATACAGCAATAAGAGCAAAAGTACTGCAAAAACATACAATGATCACATAACAGTGGCTTCAACGTATTTGCCCAATTTAGTTTAGGCTGAGATATTTTAATTGTGTTCTAAAATAGGAGAAAACAAAAAATAGCTATAATATAGTCAATCACGGCTAATGGATGTAATATGTGATAATGAGTCTGATAATGGCAAAATAATTACCTGTGGATGTAGAAATCCTAAGTGAGAAAAAAAGTAAAATCTGTTTCACTAAAATAATATGTAACTTCCGGTTGTAGTGAGCTATCAGTTGTAGAGAGCCAGATCTACATCTGGTTTTGTTTTTAAGAAAAACCACATACCTTGGGGATACTAAATTAAGATTATTATAACAAAAACCTCGTAAGATTTTAATATCTTCAATGGTAGCATTTATTTAACAGCATTTTCTAATGTACATACTAGTGAATATGATGATACAATTTTGTTGTATAGGTAGGATTTGTTACAAACAATTATGTAATTATGTTTTTTTAAAGGTGAAAGATTTTCAATTACGTACCAAAATTATGAAAATATCTATTCTCCATAGAAACACAGTAAGTCAGCTTGACAAAAATGACAGGATTTCTTTTTTAATCTACTCACAAGAGCTTCAAACTAGAGATGTCAATCACAGAATAAATAAAGTGTGATTTATTTACAGGTAAATTAATTGTCGTAGTTTTTTTCACACTTGATCCACTGCTAATATCCATGGTACCAGTAGGAGGATGGTTAAGGCTTGGAGAACTGCTCAAGGTTCCATGGGGATTTCATTGTCACCAAAGTTTTCGGGATACTTAGATAAAAATTTGCAGAGAAATGGTTGATGGTTGATGCCATTTTCTTCTTATATTAGGTGTATCTTCTTATGAAGAAAATGCAAAAAAATAAAAACATCGGCATATACAGGTTATGCCTCCCACTGCTGTCTTAGGGTATGAGTTTCTTTTAGGAAAGAAGATGGTTTTGAGTTTACTAACAAGTAAAATGTAACAGCACAATCACACAAAGTTATGACATTTATTTAGTGTTACATACATGCATGTCATTCATTTTTCTTACAATAACATTTAGTACTATACATATATAGAGTATGTACCAGTTCTACAAATTAATTTGTAGATAATACTACATTACAGTGTAGCCTGATTTAATGTCCACATTTATTAATATGCTAATTTTTCCTTTTACCACCTCATTAACTAGGAGAATGTATTTCTTTAATTTGTCCAATTGCTCATCTTTCTCTAGTAAGTGCATAACAGATAGAAATGGGCACATTGTTTTAAAACATTTCAGAAATACAATTAGTTGTTTAGTAGAAGAGGGTCATACTCAATATGCTAATTCGATATTGATTCATTTAATAAACTGAACTGGATCTGGAGGTCCGTAGAAGTGTTTAATGTAATTATTTTCTGGTCAATTTTAATCAGCTCCTCCTGATGCATTAACTAATTAAATGAACACATACAGTACATCATGATTTAGCCTGCTGAAAGCTATGATTCTTAAGATGGCTATTCATTCGATTGAAATTGAATCCATAATTGGTCATATGAAACTGCACAATGGTAAAGACAAAAAACAATCTGATTTGATCAATTAAAAACATGTGGCAATGAAACAGTATATTTGTACTGGCAACTTCAGCTTTGCAAATGGAATGTGGAATTCTGAAGGAATGTTCACGGAATATTAAGGTAGTATTACATTCTGTGATTCACAAAAACAACATGCAACTGATTAGTCTTATTTAAATTTGTAAAAACAGTTCTCTAATTCCTGATACACTAATCCTGTAGTGTTGATTATTACCATAGCTGATAAAAAGTTCAATTTTATATTTATTAGTTAATTCAAAACTTGAATGCTCAAGCACATAACATATAAGAAAAAATGTTGATTGCATTAGTATGCAAAAGTGTGAATACAATATTTGGTTGAACTATCTTTGGCAGCAATTACACACACAAATCTTTTTGGGTTCTACCAACTTTATATTCCTGTTTGGTGCACTTTTTACAGATTTGCTCAGTTGCTTGGAGGTCATCTTTAGACACCAGTTATGTCTTTCAGATTCTCAAAAGGATTAATTATCACTTGGCCATGCAACTGCATTAATTTTCTAATTTGTAAGCCACGTCTGTGTAGCTTTCGATTATTGTCCTGTTTATTTTTAGTTACAGTTCTATGTCTGAAGCTGGTGTTACTTTGAGATTTCCCTGTACTTAGTGGTGTAGACTGAGTAATGGTCTATGTTAGGCTAGCATCAGAATGTTTAACATTTAGACCAAAAAGTTCAGATGTTCTACCATCTCAGCTGCAGAACTGTAAGGTTTACACTGGCTTTACAGTGGCATCTCTAAAATATTTGCCCCTTGCCTAGCAGCTTAGTTTGGAGAGACCACCTGATCTAGTCAGCATCTGAGTGTTTTTCACTTCTTAATGGTCAACATCACCTTGATCAAAGAGATATTAATGGTCTTTGAAATGTTTCAACACCCTCCTGCTGGTCAGTGCCTTTATAAAACCTAAAGTTACTTTGTCTTTATAGTTGAATCTTTGCTTGAAATTCATTACCTCACAGATGGTCCTTAAATACATAAAGACCACTATCATCACACACTGCCAGAGGCCACTTTACTTATTGTTTTCCTCCTTAAGTCATCGTGGTACTACTAAATGTATTTAGGTTTGTCATAGGAAAAGCTTAGAATACATAAGCAATCATGGCTTTTATTTTATTTTAGTTATCTATTTCCTTCTTTTCATTTTTACTATACATTTATAGATTAGGTTGTTTAACAAGTATTAATTGCTACTTCAAAATGACCGCAAGCTTTAAAGAAACAAAATGTGAAAAAAGTGGGTAACTGCATCAGCATGCGTAGGCTGGAAAGGAACATGTAACACCCGAGAAGGCTCCACAGCCGAAACGTTGTCTTTTCTTTCTTATCTTTTCAGCATGGAATAAACCTATTACTTGTTCCAAAAAGTGAAAATGCTGCAAGGTTTTTTTTTTGCATATTTTGCACTGTACACTTCCAAGTTTTGATTTATGTACTTTTGACACTGATTATTTTAAAGTCCAAAAGGTCACAATGTTTGCAGGCTACATCTTTATTTATTAATATATTTTCACAAGTTCATTTCACATAGTTTCTGTTGCTTTTTAGCTTGTCATGTGCCATCATTAATTTGTTAGAAAGTACAGTAAGTGAATAAATAGAATAGATTTAATTAAATAGCAGGAACAAAACAAATGTTTTGGTTGAGCTTAAGTGCACTTAAAAAATATAAAATAAATAGATTTTTATAGTTATCAAAACATTTTACATATTTTATATTATCAACAAAATGTTTGTCCTTTAAAATTAAGGTCTCAAGTGTATTTCAAGCAATTTATCATTTATTCATCATGCCACAAAACATACACATTAATTGTATTCATTGAGTCTTAAGATAGATGGGACTGCCTGGTTTATTCCTTGACCTTTGCATTTTGTCCCTTTAATGAGCTGTTTGCTCAAACCCCAAATCTAATTATTAGATTGATTTTTCTCATTAGTGTCATTGAAATGAAATGATTTCCCTCCTGGAGGAACACATTCCTCAGGAGCTCTGTAACTGACCTTGTCTTTCTGGTTCCTAGACAGTTGAATTTGTCCCTAATATACAGAACATCTTTGTCTTATAGGTATCAGTCTTTTGTCAATTACAAGACCTTCATGAATCTACAGTACCACCACACAAAGACTAAGCATAAAATTATAACAAAAATGGGATCTGGGTGATAATAATATAGTGATTTCTGAACATCAGTTCTCAAGAGATACTGATAAATTTGTTCAAATGTTCAGCTGGTTAGTATCTTTTTTTTAATTAGGTCTCTAACCCTAAGCATCTGCTGTTCCACATAATTAGCACCACCCTGCCTAAAAGATTATATGTTTCAGACTAACTGTGCAAGAGGGTTTGACAAATTTATAATTGTCTCCTATCTGATTAATTAATCTGTCCATTATATTTTCATTTGAATACAAACAAAAGATCATTAATCATTTTAATTTCTCTTTATTTCACATGTAATCGCTGGGAATGTCAGTATTTATACATAATATGAACATGGTATTAAATCTGTGGTTATGTATGTAAAGAGGCATTCTATTTTACATTTCAATGGAGATTGTCTGAAATAATTATCTTAGATTTACACATATAAGCAAAATTACAATAGGGAGTTTATTCCCCCTGCATATGTTGGAAACAAGAAAAAGATGCCAGAAATTTGAATTCTGGGTATTTCTGTACTTACACAACAGGGATCAAAGTATATATCAAAATGTGCTAATGTGCTTCAATGTTTAATAATATCTGGAATAACATCTTCCTTAAAAAATATTATGGGAGAAAAGACTGATTCATAATGACTAGAAATGCACGCTTGCCTTTTGTTTAAAACATTCACATTTAATTAAAAAATGAAATATCATAAGAAGTGGTCCACTGTAATTAATTGTTCCAATCACTGTGATTGCTTTCTAAATTATGAAACAGCACTTTAAATAAAAACAGTGGACAGGAGTGGACCAAATTTCAACAAAACATTTGCTGTACACTGTCTCTTTTTTATACATGCAGACACAGATGAAAGCAAGTACCATTTTAAAAGAATTATTTTTGTTCAATAGAACAAAATAAAAACTTAACATGAAGTCTAATAACTGATGCTTAACACATTTTTAAGATACAACCTGTATAAACAAATGTATCATTTAGATTTTTCAATCTATAATGTTCAATATAAATTGTACAGAATAATACATTTTTCAACTAATTATTGAAGCATATTCTAATAATTTTAAACCACCCTTATTCACCAACTTGATTTATTGCATTTGTACAGGTTAAAATCACTCAAACACCATTTAAAGGAAAGGGCTGTCACACAATAAAGCGGAGGATAGTTTGACAAAGAGAAAGGTTAATGAAATAACAGCTGGCACAGTATTACAGGGCGACAATATAATCAAAGGATTTGGATGATGTCATACCCCAGCACAGTGAAGTGAGAGCAGGTTTAAGGTCATCCAAACCCAGAGATGGAGTTACTGCCATGAGAATCACTGACAGGGCAGCTGCTATTGTTTATGCCATAGCTGTGGTACCATATTTCTCAGGAAAAAAAAAACAGGGAAGAGGTTTCAAAGCAAGGTAAAATGGAGCCTAATTTTTCAGCAATCTGGTTACCTAAGACAGACATTTCTTAAAATCATTGTTGATTTTCAAGGAATACAAAATGGTAAATTATAGTAATAGGACATGTTGTTTAAGCCTGTAAAACATAAAATTTTAAGAAACAATTATATTTCTTTTTTATTTTAACATGTACAGTAGGAAGCAAAAACAACGAATGAAAAACTTTCAAGTCATTTTTTGCAGTAATCATGTTTTATCATAATAATGTTGTGATATCATATTGTAATCACAAAGGTAGAATTAGTTTAAATCAGTAATATAGCCGTTTATACATTTGACTATGTGTTTAAATGTATGAATTACCAGCTTTGTTAATTATTTATAAACTTACTGTGCAAAATATTAAGCATATTTTGAATTCTTATCTTTAAGGTGGGTCGTGCAGTGACAAAAGCACCAAACAATCTAAAGAAAGATCATCTAGAACCATTGATCTAAATCCTGGTATCTTAAAGAGCTGATTAGTTAAGTCTCTATAATGTGCCTGTTGCAGGGGCTCTAAATTAAAGCTGCTCTAAAATGCAGTAAACAGGCTTGTCAGTCAAGGTGAAATCTTGAATAGATTTAATCTAATTTGCTCCTATTTTGTGATCACTCCACTGCTCTGCAACATAGAGGTTGGTAATTCCATGGTTTATAATTTCAGAGGTGTTTTTTTCACTTGGCAAATATTAAATACATGTGCCTGAAATGGTCTTATGTTTTACTGATATCACAGGACACATATTGGATCATTGATTCATTGTTATGTAGGACTATGTTACAATTTTGCCTTAAGAGGCACAACGCATTTAATGGCAATCTTTTTTCTTAACATATTTTCAGTACAGCACATTTTAACTGTGATTTTACACTTTTCATCACAGTTTTGTACAATGTATCCATCTGTAATACATACATATGGATTGTTTTTATTTCAGTTTTCATTGTACTCTTATTCTTATTGTCCTGCTTTGTGTTGACAATAGTAACATGTGCCCGTCATGATAGACATGTAGCCAGAGATCTGAAACATAATTTCTTTCTTTACCTTTGTGCAGTCGGTACTTCTGTGATAACTTAAAACTTAAAAGTAATTGAGGCAGGTTAGCATCTTTGATGTGAACAATACATGCAAAGTTAATTCATCCAAATTCAAAGAGCTACTTGGTTTTATGAAGGCATAAAGCCTTTGTCTTTTTTTGCAATACAGATATCAACTCTTGGTCTTTCCTGGAATCTGTGAGTAATGACATGACTGATAGCCTTCTTAATGTGCATTCAGATGGTTCGAAAAAGAAGATGCACCACAAAGTTTTATTTAAATGTTTTATAGGTTGAATCACTAAAGAAGCAGTTTAGATAAAGTATTAGTAATAAACTGTACTTTGGAAAAAATATTAAAGAATGCAGTTAATGTAATCTTTGCTTTTTTGACGAGTGCTACAACTTATTCATGATTTTTTAAAATAAACATAGTGATATTTACATTAAGTCAGAACAAATTCTGTAAAATCCCAAATGCAAAGTAAAGTTCAAATGCTTGTTTTTCCCCTTTTTAAGTGGAAGCCTCAGTGAATAAAAGTGGGAGGGTGCTAGGTTTGACACATCAACTGGTCAACATTTTAAGGATCTCCTAAGCCATATAAAAAATCTGATGAAAACAAAGGGACACTTCTTTTTTTCTGTCTGTCCTCTTGTACAGGTTTGAAAATTACTGCTTGTTCTTTACACTACAGCTCTATGTTTCTATCTTATATGCTTTGTTGAAGCTGTTGGGAAAGCAGGAGTTTACATTTCCCATTGTTTGGCACCAAGTTGTGATAACCATTCTAATCTAACATGAAGGCTTGCACTATATTGATAAACCATTAACTTTATATTAAAGATTAATATAAAGGAATAATGCATATTGCATTTTTATATGATTTATACAAACTATATATTTTAATTTTTCCAGGTTATCCCACCAGGCTTCCATATGTGTACTTCATCTTACTTTTATACAATTAATGTGCATTAAGTTAGAATAGCCACAAAACCTTGATAGAGTAGCAAAGTATACCATTATATATAGTTCAGGTGGGTAGCTGCGTCAGCATGCATAGGCTGCAAAGGAACAAGTAATAGGTTTATTCCATGCTGAAAAGAGAAGAAAGAAAACACAACCTGAAGGCTCTTCACACCTGAAGAAGGCTCCACGGCCAAAACGTTGTGTTTTCTTTCTTCCGTTTTCTGCATGGAATAAATCTATTACTTGTTCCTTTGCATTACATATAGTTTACTGTTGTGAATGTAATGTAAATTACACTATCCATGAGAAACAGGAAGAAAATAATGGTCAGAGATTGAAATGTGCTACCCCTCTCTTCCGTAAGGACATTTCTCTTGGAGGGCTTCCCAGTGCTTTAATCCCTACTTGGACAACTGCCCATATTTTAAAACTAAATTTGATGAGCAATTGTTTCCTGTTAATTGCACCTTACTAGGAAATATTTTTCAGGTGTCTAGTTACTTAATGATAGAGTATTATCTTTAGTAACAGATCTAAAGTCGAGAATGGAGATCTCGTGATCATTTCCAGCACTGAATATGATACTTCCAGAAGAACTTAATTGAAATTGAAACAAACTTGCTGAATTACAGAAAAAATATTGGAAGTTTTGTTTTATCATCATCTGACATGATCTGTTCAGGACACCAAAGTCATGAAGGCCAGATTAAAAGACTGGCAAAATAGTTATAGCTAAAACAAAAGTTTTAAATTACTATTTTAACATTTACTGCAGGTGTAGTATCAAGATTAACAAGAAACAAAACTACAGTACAATCTTTTTTTCAGAGGTCTTCACAGATCACCTCTTGACAGGTGATAACTTAGAGAGGCAATCTCAACTTCCTTGTGTCTTCATACAGTTTTATGGCTAATTATTTAGACACACTGCCACCATTATACTCCATCCTTATTTCTGGCTTTAACTAATCCTACTTTTTCCCTCTTGCTGCTGATGCCTCCTGTCAGTTTGCCCCCCCTCCTAAGCCCCCTAGAATACCCTTAATCAGCGTGTAGCCGGCTGCTGTCGCAGCAGGAAAATTGATAGGATCTGCATTGCAGATGAATCACCAGAGCCAGATTAGCCGCTGATGCTGATGATGAGCTGTTCCCCCTGCACTGCTGCTCTCTGCAGTTTCTTTTGTCTGTGCTCTGTCTGTTTGTGGCAGTCAGATGGTTTCAGCTGGTGTCAGCCAGTTCCGCTGCATGAGCAGATGGCTCTTGATGCAAAGGCACCACCTAGAGGTTGTTGCCCACCATCAATGGAGCTATTCTAGTCTGGAGGATGATGAAACAGTGGCAGTATTGCAGTAACTGCAGGCACTGACCTAATGAATGAGCACACCATCATATGAAAGTCAAGTACAAAAACAAGTACATGTATTTCCAACCTATCTCCTTAATGCACAATGCATAGAAACGTTTTAGAGCAAAGTCAGTGTCACAAGAAAATTATTTTAAAGTTTTTAGAATTTATCACAATTTTTATCAAAAGAACTTCAAAATAAAAATAGGCATATAAGAAAGGCTACACATAAGATTAAGCCATACTGCCCAACTAACCCCCTAGTTTGCTAGAAGCTATGTGATCAGAGGATCATATCCAGCTGTTTCTTGAAAGAAGCCAGGATATTGGCTGTTCAGCAACATGTCCAGGCAGCTGGTTCCATGCTCATACAACCCTTTGTTTAAAAAAGTGTCTCCTGTTCTCAGTTCTAAATCTCTTTCCACGTACTTTCCACTTGGGTCCTCTGGCATTGTTGATTCTGAAGAAGTCCATTGGGTTGACATTGATAATGCCTTTGAAGATTTAGAATACTTGAATCAGATTCCCTCAAAGTCTTTTTTGTTAAAGACTACAAAGGCTTAATTCTTTTAGCCTGTCAGTGTAGGACATTCCTTTATGCCCAGGAATGTATCTGGGTGCACTTATTTGGATTCCAGAGTAGCAATATATTTTTTGTAGCACAGTGACCAAAAGTAAACATAATAAAGGTTGTTCTAATGCAATAGACAATTTTATTTGAATTGCAGTCTTGTAACTATCCTAATAAGGTTAATTGGCTACTGGGAAAATTGGTCTGCTGTGAGTATGTGAGTATGTTTGGGTCTGCGTGTGCCTCGCAATGGACTGGCATTTCATCTAGGGTGTATCTCGCTTGCTCCCATAGCTTGCTGGGTAATTCTGTCTCCCACACACAAATGTATTGGAAAAAGCTGTTAGAAAATGGATGAATGTAGTAGTAGCAGTAGTAGTACTAATAAAACTAGAAACTTAAGAGATAGAAGCTAATAACTTAAGGTAATTTTCATATTTCTGTTTATGGTGGTTCTTAAAGAAATTGTATAATGTCTACTTATTTTTGCACTTGGGGAGCTCACATTTGGTGTACATGAACACGCCATAGAATGTCCAGTCAGATATTATATGAATATAGTAATAATGTTTGGTGCCCAACATTCTGTAGAAGATCTAAATGATGTGTCTAAAAGCACATATTACATAAAAATGTCATAAACATCTAATCCTTTCAAAGTAGTAATCTACCAGCTCAATGTTTCCCACTTTATATTTGTAGTTTATGTTACCTGCATGCAATACTCCTATCTACATTAAATATCAGCTGTCTTGATTCCATCTAAATCTGAATTTATTTTGAATTTACTTTCAGCTTCTATAGTTTTTGCTAATTCATTGATTTTGCTATTCTTTTCAAGCTTTACTATCTCGCTGTTTTTAGCTAAATCTATAGCCTTGATAGAAACTATGAAGAGTTGCGGTCCAAATTCAAAGCCCTGTGGTTTGGAATTTCAAAGAGTTACAAAAAAACATTAATTACTTTACTCAAATTGTACAAAAAGCATTCACCCTTTATCACACATACTGTATTCTGTATCACAAGATATGTGATGCATTTCTTTTAATATATCGCACATAAATTTGAAATGTACATGTAATGAAACTGTAGAAAGTTTTTTTTTCTCTGCTGCCTCATTTACTTTGTTAAGAGTTTTAATTTATTAACAGATAAATGTTAAAAACTCTTCCTGTGACAAAAAGACTATCGGAGGCTGCTGACTGCAGGTGATTCAATGACAGGCCCCTTGGTAGATGGTAATAAACCGATCTTTACCAATGATTACTGTCAAAGAAATATAAAAACATGGAATCAATAGAATCGGCATTGCAAGGGTAGGGAGGATATGGCAAACTCTGTGCACCCCATTGCGGCTTTTTAAACTGAGTGGTTTGTGTTTCACTGCAGAGACATGCAACCACAGATTGCATAAACATACTGTATATACTTATATATATATAAGTTAATATGTAAATATGTCGAGCAGGGAGGAAGAAAATATCAGAAGCTAAGAATAACAAAGCTTTTTATTATGAAGAGTCCTTATTGTTAAAACAAGGAAGGCAAATATCTTTCAAATATACAGGACAATTATCAGCTTGACAATTGAATTTGTTTTGAGTTTTAAGCAAGAAGTGTCAGAAAAGTGACCACAGTGATACAGTACGTAGCCTGTGGTGGCCAAGTGTTTGTAGTCATGTTACTTTTTGATCCTTCAGCTTTGAATCCTTCTATCATTGTGAAGCAAGATTCATTAACCTTTGGATAGTTCATCCAATACTAGGTTATGTGAGGTGGGTTTAGACTGTCATGAAATAGTTTAGTTTCGCCCTACTAATGCTATATTTTTGCTAGTAATAAGACACTTGGTATATGTGCTTGGCTGAAGAGCCAGTGGTGTAAAGCTACCATCTGTGGTCATGACTGAGACACCTCTATGTTAGTATCAAGCTACTAAATATTTCTGATTGCTTCAACTAAAAAAATGTGACTTAAACAACAATTATCATTTCATAAAACATATTGGTTCTGAAGTGAATGATGCACTGATGTTGGGTTTCCTCCAGTGTAAAAACCCTTTGCACTTGAAAACAAAAATTACAATTTTGTTCTGTCTTACTAGGCACTTTGTTGTAAATACATTGTGGGATTTGAGATTATTTTCCAATTCTATACAATCCCCCTTGCGGAAAGACCAAGATATTGTTGACTTTTTGGACATGGACATTTTCTTCAATCTCTGCACTGAATTCTGTTATTTTTCAACTTTGCCAATATTCTACAGTATGTATATCTTCCACTGTGAATTAGTTTCCCTTTTGATCGGACTGTTTAGTTTGGAGGAGCATTTCGGTCGAGACAGGTTTGAGTGCTTCACCTGACATCACCATGCTCAATACAATTTAAAGGGTCTTTGGAATGGTTTTATAACCTTCTCCTGATTTGTGACTTTATACAATTTTTTATTTGTTGATTGTTAATTTCTTGAAAACATATGTTTTTTCTTTGCAGGCTACTTTACTGTGGCTATGAAACATGACTGAGAAACCCTCTTTCTATTGGAATTAGCTGAAGAGCAGCAATATGTAAACCTCATTTGTAAACTTCACTTTGAAAATCATCCTAATCTTGTCTCATTTCTTTTTTTTCTATGAAAAGACATCTCTAAAGTACAGTCAAAAATGATGTATCTGAGTACAAAAACAGTGAACCCTTTCATGTAAAAAATCCCAGCAAACATTTACCAAAGAATGGAAAATATGAAAACTTTATAATGGGTGAAATGCATAGCATACTCTTATTTTGTGCAACTGACTCCTCAAAATAGAGCTGAACGTGTTAATAATGCTACTAAAACACTATCCTCACAACAAGTTTATGCCACATCTTACTTCTACAGTAGGTGATCAATCAGGTGTCATAATATTTTCCATGTATCAGTGAAAAGTAACATGCCGGTTGTTATTCAGTAGTTCAGTTAGACTCTAACAAATGTGAGAAAGAGATGACATATGCAGAGTACAGTATATTTTGCATAGCTCGCCTGTCTGAAGGACTAGGCTGTCAAGACCATCCAAAAGAATCCCCAAAACATTGATGCAGAGTTCACTGAGGTACGGCTGCAGTTTCACTGGCACCAAGCAGATTTTTTGCTAAATACTTGTGCATAACAAGCAACAGAATGAGCAAGGCTTTGTATGTGGAGGTATATGTAGGTAAAAGTATGTAAGAGGAAAGAGTTAAATGGGGTTAAATGATGAAGAGATCCCATCACTGTAGCTGCCTAGGCTTGTGCGCTAGGGACTATGCCAGGGAGAACAAGGAAACCCAGATCCAGTTTAAAGTGCCTCCGTGCACTAGGGCAATTGGGGACTCCTATGGTGCACAGCAGAAAGGAGGAAAGGTGAAAGACAAAACAACATAAAAAGGGTGAGGCTGTAGGTGCAGTGGGACCTATATTTAAGACTCATATTTGCAGGTAAGCAGAAGTGTTAAATTTAGGATCCAAGCTTTCTCCCCTATTATAACTAATAAATTATAAATAATTTGATGAATAACCAATCAAAATTACACTAAAGACATTTTATTATATCCATAAGCCCTAATCAGCACCTTGCAAACTACTAGGGTTACAGTCCTGAAAATTCCCACAGTACTGTAGGTTAATTTAGGACTTTTAAAAAAAACAAGTTTAAGGAAACCGAAGTTGCAAATATTCTCTTCATGCTTCTTCAGTTTGGCCGGAAAATTTGTATATTGCCTCCTCATCTGATAATGCTGCCTTCCCAGTTAACTTTACATTATGTAATGCTTTTTTAAAATTATTGAATCAGTTTCATGGCAAGAAGCGTTTCAATTTCCCTCTCCTTAACTTTCTCGTGATGCTTGTAAATTCTCTTATCTTAATTACATATTATATGCATACTCAGAGGCATTTATTCAATTTTCAGGACACGTGGTATGAAACTTTAAGGGAAGAAGACTGGCAACATTCATTCTGATAGCATCCTCATTTCTCTTTATTGTCTCTTCATACTGAAGATTCATTAACACCAAATCTACCACAGCACTATTGCTTTGATTTAGGAAATCACTATTATTAACACTTCTATACACAACCAAAGAGCAATAACCTTGATAGCCCAATGCATTAATATGTGCGGAATACTTTAGGAATGTGGTTCAGCAGCTATATCACCCTGCAGCTCTCAACTAACAGTCCACTTAAGTTAAGCAGAGTTGAGCCTGGTCAGTACCTGAATGTGAGACCTCCTGGGAAGCTATTGCTGCTGCTGGAAGTGTTATTAGTGGAACGAGCAGGGGGCACCCACCCTGCGGTCTGTGTGGGTCCCACTGTCCCAGTATAGTGGCAGGGACACTATACTGTAGCGGGCGCTGTATGAGCCATTAAACTGAGGTCCTGACTTTCAGTGGTCATTAAAGATCCCCGGGCATTTCTCTAAGAGTAGGGAGTTAACCCGGTGTCCGGGCCAAATGTCCCCCTTGGCCTCTACCATGGCCTCCAAATTGTCCTCATGTACGATTGGCTTGCACTTGCCATACGATAGACTGGCGCCCCGTCCAGGGTGTAGCCTGCCTTGTGCTTGGTGCTTGCTGGTTAGGCTCTGGCTTCCCACGACACTGTATGGTATAAAGCAGTTTGGCAAATGACATGACATGACTTTAGGAATGTTGGAGAAATTTCAGACACAAGCAGAAAGGAAGTTGACTGAGAAAGAGGGAGATAAGATTGTGTGGTTTCTCTCTCTCCTCATCTCATGAAAGGAAGTTGACTGAGAAAGAGGGAGATAAGATTGTGTGGTTTCTCTCTCTCCTCATCTCATGAAAAGAACTTCTTTGTCAACACACATCTCATTGCATTTAAATAAATGAATTCAATGCATTAATATAGACAAACCATTCTTTTGATGTTCAGTAGTATTCTTGGTTCACTCATTATACTGTGACATTCGTAGGGTTAATTTAGAAATTTAGCATCTTCAGTTTTTCAGTTTTTCGTTTAGAAGGATAGAAGGTATTAAATCTTGGCCCAGTTTGTTTAACTTTTAAGTCACAGAACAATAGTATTACTGTTCTGCTCAATGATCAATGATCTCACCAGAATTTCTCTTTTTATTCAGAATCAAAGACAGATCTATTATCAACTTAGCTTAATTTGTAATTAGTGAAATTCAAATATCACTGTATGTAAGACCAAAATGAATTTGTATATGTTTAACAGTCCAAAATAGGTGGGTCCAGGACAGACACCAAGCATAGCGATAAGGTTCAAAACACCAGTGCTAAATGTACAGTGTGGGGGATTAGACAAACAGCCACAGCCAAACAAACACCAAAACAAAACTTACATTCCACTTTGAGCTCCTGACTTCACTATCATAGCCAGGCAGCTAAACTCCTTACCAACTTAAAGACATTAATCACAGTCTCCCCTGAGAATCTTCTCAAAACATCCAAATGTTCAAAACTCACAGTGCAATTTCACATAAAACACAGAATTCTTCAGGGAATTTGGGGAGATGAGTTGGAGAGGGAGGAGGGTTCAGACATTTGTAAATCGTTAATTATCTCTTTACCTCTTTCTGTAGTTCGAAGCACCTCACATGAAAGCACAAGGGTACAATAATGTTCTTCTACGAAAACATCACAAAATGATTCTATCAGACCAAGCAACTGGTATTATTATTAAAATTTAGCATGTAGCATAAGAATAAGAGCTGTGGTAGCTCAGATGACAAGGGCATCAAGCTCCTGATTAGAAGGTCCTGAGTTCAATCCCTGGTAGGAGTAAGCGATGTAGCTTGCTCTAATTCTTTCCAGGTCCACTCAGCCTGCTTTGTAGATGGGTACTGTGGCCATGGGCCTTTAGGCCTGAAAGGAATCTACCAAGAATAAAAATGTATAACAAGAACATTGTGGACTCAAATAACAGCTAATACATGCACTAATTGTATTATTATACTCATTTCCAATTCAAAGAGGTATAAACACTAACAAAAAGGAGAAAACTGAAATGAAAACAAACTAGTTGTTCCTGGTATTAATACATTATTTGAAAATTTATGAGGGGAATCAAGTTCCAGAAGAAGTTCATTTGGTTGGCTTTGGTTAATTGCATTTCAGTTAAAAAGAATTTGCCCAGGACTCTCAGATCTACATTGCTATCATTTTGAGCTTCTTCTTTTAGTGTTTCACTACATCAGCTTTAAAACCATTATTAATTAGTCTCTACAACAAATGTTATTATTAACAAAATTGAGAGAGATTTTTTATCTATAAGGATATTTTTAACAATTCAGTTACTGTTGTGTTTAATATAGTTTTTTCTGTATTTCATAAAATCCATTATAAGAGCTTAAAATGTTCTTTGGATTCTTCCTTACAAGCACAGCTGTTGGTCCTGGCAGTGCGGCCCTCAATGACAGCTTAGTGTTTGAGAAACACAGAAACTCTATATCTGGATACAGTGGGGGTTCTGGCACATTGTAGTTCCCAGGCCAGTAATCCATAGGCTGCATGAGGTTGTGCTATCAGCAGCTGTGGCAGGGAAGCCACTGTCACATTGTATCAGATCAGATCTTTCGGTCAAGTTCAGAGAGCCTGTCTAGCCTGTTACAAAACCATTTTGAAACATAAAGGCTATTGCTTGATCCACTTACTGC
The DNA here is from genome assembly GCF_059453375.1 of Lepisosteus platostomus. Taxonomy (NCBI): domain Eukaryota; kingdom Metazoa; phylum Chordata; class Actinopteri; order Semionotiformes; family Lepisosteidae; genus Lepisosteus; species Lepisosteus platostomus. The sequence continues at coordinate 42,290,843 of NC_142613.1, forward strand.
CTTACAGCAATGTGGGGGTGTCCAGTCCTGGTCCAGGAAAGCTTGTGTGTGGTTTTCAATTCCAAAAGGCTTTTAAGTAACTAAATCATCTTATTAGCGGCTTGACCAGGTGCTTTTGCTTTAAAGAAACCTAGAAAACCTACAGACACCCTGGCTCTTCAGGACCAGGATTGCACTGCCCTGCTTTAACACTTCTGCTGATGTTATCCTCCGGACTCAGTTATAAACTGATTGCCGATGTGCAGTGAAGCAGAAGCTCACTGGTGCACGTGTCATATTGAATGAGGGGACCCTTCTGAATACATGACATTGAACTTTTCTGATCCATTTATGTTTTATGATCCTGAATATTTGTGATTTGCAATGGTAGGAGTGCTTAGAAGACAGGGGGGGTGTATTTTTAAGTCTTCACAGTACAAATTTTCATGCTCCACAATACTCATTCTTTCTACTTTGTATAATAACAATAATAATACAAAGAGATAGATGCTAATAACCTAAATTAATTTTTATATTTCTATTTGTAGCGGTTCCTGAATATGGCCTTATGTTACCTTCTGCGATAACATTCATTATCATTTATGGCTGTTGTACCAAATAACATAAAAGGAAAAATAAATTCAAGTATATTATGATTTATTAGGAAATTTGAAGTGAATTCTGTTTGATTGCATAACTGAAGATAGAAGGCTTTAGAACTTTTTGCATTCACAGGTTTAAAAAAAGTTTAATTATAAAAGCAAATGCAGTTTTAAAGTTCCTATTAAAATTTTTAATATAGCTCAATTCACAATACTGTTTTTAGAAAAAAAAAACTTCAATCTTCATTTTTACTACTCAACACGACTTGCTAACAATAAATCCAAATGTGCATTCTTTTATAATTCTGGTCGCTTTTGGAAAATAGCACACCTTAAACATCTCACAGGTGAAAATGCAAACTGCTAATAAAACTGTTTTGGGGGCAAGCATCCCATAGCTCTTAATGAGCTTTTCTTCAAGGACTGACTGTTATTAATGGTTGTGCTGAAATAGGATCCTTGTGCTTCTGATCCCTGGGTCACAACTCTTCAGTAGATGCTGCTTCTGGGCAAGATAAAATTGCACTCCAAAATAACTTTCTACCAGCAACAACATTTTATATATATATATCAATGAATAATGCAAGACATCAGCACTACAACTTCATAGGTTTAATGACATTTTCTGTATTATATGTGAAATTGGGATTCATTTATATTTGTATGTACTGTATATGATTAATCTGCATAAGACTGCATTTTTTACAGACTTAATTACAACAGTACACCCTGACACAATATGCTAAACCTGTTATGACCTATAGCCTTCTCTTAAAAAACTGCAAAAAATTAGATGGAGCATTATGTTAAATTATATTCCTTTTGTCTTTCAGTCCACATCATGCTCTTTAATGCTTCAAAAGCTACCTATCTGAATATACTACAGATAAGACAGTTCATATAAAAAAGCAGTTTCTGCTTTTATGTCAATTTTGATAGATTTTATATTAGTTTAGTCAAACATATTAATTGCCAAAGTTCTTTATGTTTGTCATGAAAAGGAAAATTCATGTTTTCATTGTGATTTAAAGTCTGGAAAATATGGTATTACAGTACAAATAAAACATAACAAAGTAGGCTATTAAAATGTAACAATAATTGTAATGACTGTTTAATACTACAATGTACAAATTCTGCAAAACAAGTCTCATTATTACATTTTGGTAACCTATTTGTGATGATTTATTCACTTGAAAACACCATTTTATACAAAACATTATAAAGTATTTCTGTAAAGCTGTGACCTTGCTGCACTTATTCACTGTATTAACATGCAGCTTTCTGTTGTACAATTTCTGTAATCTGCATGGGAAAAATGTAAATGAAAAAGTAATGATCCCTCACAGTTGGGCTACAGAGTATATTCACATCTCTCACTGTCTAAAATGATGCTCACCTAAATCACCTAAATGATGGCACAGTATCCTTACAGACTATAAATTCAGTCAATTTGCACAGAACTGTCATAGTTACTAACATGTAGTTAAGCAATAACACTGTCGTCTGTTGCTGTTCATTCTACTGTAAACAATATGACTAGAGCACTCAGTCTCATATTAACTGGGTCTTCACTTTTTAACCTCAAGAAATGACATCATCTTTCACATTACACTGTGACCTCAAAGTGCCTCAAGAAAGAGAACCAGCCATTCTAACTCTTGCTTTACTCGAGAGAACACCAAATTAAAACCGACAGTGCCTGAACCTATTCAAAATTTACTGCCTAATGTTAATTTTGTTCTATCAGTCATCTTGATATTTAATTTGTGTTTCTCCTTAGCATTGTGGTGTTATTTCTCTGTGGTATACAATAAATGTACAGTAAAAATGTGTTTATTGCAATTAGGCTAAGCATGCTCACGTTTTATCAAAAATGTACCAGCTCTGAATGTGGAAGGTTTGTAGTTACAGCCTGAAGTTCCAATTAAAAATTATTTGAACATGTGTAGTTAAACCTTTCCCATGTATTTGGTCTATTGTTTCATCTACTGTATTTATTCAGACTTTGCTAAAATAATGAGGTTGGAAGGTTAGGATTTATCTGTGTTGGTGTCTAATGCAATTGGTGGTTGTTTTTTTCTTCAGTTTTTCATAATACTGCCTAATTACATTTTTGGCTTTGGATTCTGAATCATACATTGAGTTATTCAGTTTGTTCAAGGATCACAGCATTCTGATGTTTTGGAAGCTACTCTTTGTGTAACAGCAACCTTATAATCCTCAGCGTGATTGTTACAGAAAATAACTTGACAGCACAGAAGAGAAAAGTCACTTGAAATGTCTGAAGGAAATGATCCACGAGAAAGCTTATTGGGATAAATAATTAATCATTATACACAAGTAAGAGAATGGGAATTTATTGGTAGTAAACATCTCCTCCCCTTTTCTGCATTATTTCCTGTGAGGCTGATCTGAAAGCCTGACTGCAGCTCTCAAACCCATTGCAAAACCCCAATGGCAAAATAGTCCCAAAACGTGATAGATTAAAAAAGAAAACAATATTTATACTAATTAGGAAAAGGAGTAGCCAAACTTAATGGGTTTTTTTACATATTGTTCAATAGTATCTAATGATCTAAATCTTGTATTTCAGATCAGTAGTCATGGCCTTGGCGCTAAAGATGATTAAAATCTATTTTAACAATGAAAAACTAAGGCATCTTGTAAACGTTGTTGACATGAATCCTGTCACTATCAGCAGGGCTAATAGGTTTTTATTAAATAGCTTTCTTAGAGGTTTGATTCCTAGTGCTATATTATCTGATGGCAGATTCAAATAGCAAGGCACACACAAAACCAAGGTTAAAAAGTTTATTTTTGAGGTGTGAAGCATTCAGATGAACAGGGAGAGTTAAACCAACAAGCTGGAGCCTCATAATTTATGATGTTACACAAAACTCTGATTTGAATTTAATAAGGAATTAAAACACTATGGAAATACTGGGGATCTTTAACAAAACATGTATAGAACTAACTTGTAAAGCTATACAATTCAAATACAATAGTGGAAGAATATCAAATCACATTTTTCCAAATGTGTTAAACATGTACTGCTAAATTCCACTATTCCTAATGTCTTACAGCCATGGGTTATGATTGAACAAATTTAAGTGAGTGTTGGCAAATCTACTTTATGGATTTCATATCTTCTGCACTTCTTAGTGTTAAATTAAGAAAGATAAATGTACAAACTGAAGCAGGCCTTTGTAAGATTTCAAACAATTTAAAAACTTCATTTGATAAACAGTTTTGATGGGTCAGAATATAAAAAATCAGTTATTATCATACATTAGCCACAAAATACAAATGCAAAATTATAGAATTAATACTTTGATGAATATTAACAAATATATTGTGAATTTAAATATTATTTTAAGAATTATTATCTATCAATGCAAAATTAATATTCACACCCTTTATTACATATAAAGTTGTAACTACCAACCATGTAGTAATATGTGTTTGCCAATAACATACTACTACATATTCATGTTTGTTTGGACAATGAATATTCTTAAAATGGAATAATATTACTTTGGAACCACTATATAACTGAACATCATTAAGGTACCTTTTTACTGCCTGAGCTAGTATGCAGGATACAGATGGGCCTCACAGCATGACCACCTAAGAGCCTACAGGTCTTATGAAACTGTCTGCACTCCACAGGAATTTACCATTACATCAGAACATAGCCTCCTCCTTGGACTTTTAAAAGAGACCCTTATATGCGACTTGTGGGGATGTGTCCATCTGAAGGCGGTGAAGTGGTGAGTTCTGCATTTTCTTGTACATCTATTCAGAAACCATAAACCTTTTTAAAATATTGAAAAAATGGATCCTGTGTGCCTCTGTTCAGTGCCCTATTGATCTTTTAAAACTTTTTAGAAATACTATTAGTCACAAAGTCCCTGTATGAGAGATTGGTGTTTTTGAGATTAAAACTATTATACAAACAATCCATTTTATAATTCAAATGACAGGTTTATTACAAGATTCTTCAGTTGCACTTAGGTCATTAAAAATAAAAATAAATGAAGGAGTATATTACAATATTTTATTAATTTTTAACACTAATTAATAAAGGTGTGTGTTACTCTACACATGCAGAAAGATATACTCAAACTTTGTAGATTTTAGATCCTGAGCCATCTACTACTCACAAAAGTGTATTTGCATTCTTTTTTGCTATATACAGTACATTTGAGAAGGCTAGGAGGTGTTAATGAAAATGTACCTAACTGAAGGTCTTCAATAATATTGAATCCTTTAGGGGAAGCATTGCCGAACGTAATAATATTGCATGGATTGTAATTCCAGATAAAATGGCAAACCCCACATCATAAATGATTTTTTGGTCCGGTCAAAGAAGGGGTAGAATAACAGATTCCAAGGTAAGGTTACCAACTAACTTGGATTCTAAATAGGAAACCACTAGGTTTCAGGTATATTCATGTAATTGATCTAAATTAACTAAGTTAACTAAATTAACCGTGATGGAGTTCTAAGGCTGTTAAAACGATAATAAATAAAATACACTAGATGACATTGAATGCTGGGCTTTGTGATGACCAGTCAGATGCTGCGTATTGAACTAGTTTAATTAGGTTGAGTATCTGTTCCGTTAATTTAAAAAAAGGAATGTGACCATAAGAGAGCAAGCTCAAAGTCCATTGAAATACTAATGTGCCACTGATTTAAAGTGAGTTTTGTCAGCCTTTAAGTAATGTAGTACACCATAGATGTTTCAGGGTATTTCTAAATCACTACTTTAATCCCTGACCATCAACCAATATACTTTCAATATATTTTACAGAGAGGCTACTGTTTTCTATTTCAGTGTGAACATATGTTTTTGATGAGTAAATATAGATCAGTATTTCAAATAAAAATAATGAGATCCAGGGAAACTGTGGGAGGGAATTCTTATAACCTGATGTAAAAAGGAGCTGAATTAAAAATATCCATTATGCTTGGAGAAACTCCAGCACTTTACATGGGGAAAATGGAACTATTCTATCAAAAACCGACAGAATTCCTTAAGGGATGATATATGACATTTAATTATCTTAATACTATACAGACAGAAAGAATAGTTTTATAAGAGTTACTTTGTGTAAATGCAAAAAAGTCTATCTGGATTTACAAAAGACAGTATTAACAATTGCAGTCCATTTATAGGTATTATAGAAGACATATTTAACAGTGATGATGTTTTCATTCTACTGAAAAAAAGCATATAGACATAGTTTTTACATTTGGACTCTGAAAGCTTTTTGTATAAATTAATGTATTTATTATCTAGTGGGGTTGTTCTGATATTATTCCAATTCTCATAAAATACCTCAGTTTCACTAATAAATATATAACTTACTAATAAGTATAGTTGTATTAGAGTACCAATCAAATATAATAATAATAATTGCTTACACTTATATAGCACTTTTACATATGAGTGTGGAATTTCAATCTAATATAATAATGGAATGAAAAAAAACCTTTAAATCCAAACTGCTGTAATTAAAATACGGTGCATAATTTTGTTTTTATTCAGTAAAAAATACACATACAATTCAAAAAGTGTCATTTTCAATGTCATCATTTCATCCATATTATCTAATAATGGACTGAAAATGTCTTTTACATTTTATTCTGAATTATTCATTCCCAAAAGAGTAATCAGGAGTTACATGAAGGGTAACATTAGGCTCCATTTACCTGCATTGGAGCTTTAAGTGATTAAAATAGAAATCAAAAGGTTGATCACCATGTACAGTATATGAATACATTCTGACAGACCTCTTTTGTTACAAAGAAGCAAGTGTTGCTTGAGGTAACACTGGAAAGGCTCAGTCTAGACTCTGTGGAGCCCATTCCAAGACGTTAATCTGTTTCTTCAATAGGAAATCACTAGTTTTCTTTACTATTAACTGGAGACAAACCTGAAACTTCACAAATTTAAAATCAAATCAGCTTCTTACTAGTATGTTACAATAATAAGCACTGTTCTTGATATCATCAATACTTTATATTTCAGGGTTCAGTCCATGTAGGACAGAAGATCTTTTTGATCAAGCAGATGGTGTTTCAGGTTTTAATCACTAACTGAAAAGTACTTCTGTAGGAATTGTGCCCTTGGTGACTGGTGTTTACACCACTGGTGCAGCTTATGCTGGTGTAGCCTTGCACACTCATCACACTGTTCTATGGAGTAGGAATCACCTACTTATAGTATACAATATCCCTTTAGCTTCCAATGTACAGTAAACTTTGTGTTTCCTAAAAATAATGTGCTCTATGTGTTGCTTATGCAGCTTATTGGTATGAAATATACAGAGCTGCTTATTTAGATTTGAAAATATCATGCCAATCAGAAAGAAGTTTCTTGGGTTTTGTGTTGTTTCACATGGATATTATTCTTTGATTACTTTTGTGAAAGTAGTTTTCAGTACTACAACTGTCAAAGAACAGTAAAGGAAACTGTAAAGGATCTCATAAATAAGGATGAGAATTCTTTATGTGAAGAAGAGGAAAATTAAATTATGCATGTTTCACCCAGGTGTTTACCAGTGAAGTTACAAACATCTGGCTCCAGCTGAGGAACAACAAAGCCCCATTTTAAATAATATAAGTGTAACCTTATTTTCTAATTAAAAAATGGAAAATATTGTTTCATAATTTTAAGAATGTGCATTACATCTATAGCTACTTGTGTTGTTTATCCCCAATATATATCCTTTAACAGTGTGAGTGGTACTGGGTAGAAGAAAAAAAGATAGTTCTGTGTGTCGTGTATTTTTTTGCACTTACACTCAGCTGAAACAATAAAAACAAATTCTAACAACGCTACCTGCCTCCAAAATCTCCTTGATCACACAGAATTTAATCCATGTAATCCCTGATGTGAGCTGTCTTGAGTGTTGCATTATCATAGCAGAACCAGAAGTGTTACATGTACTAAAAGCACTAAGGAAAAACAAATCTACAGGCCTTGATATACTATCAGTCTTTCAATTGTACATAATGAAACAAGAGAAGTTACTCATTGGTTATTGACAAAACTCTTCCAGCAGTCTCTCGAGACAGGGTAATGCCTACTGACTGGAAAATGTAGCTAATGTAGTGTCCGTCCATTAAATTAATGACTAAACCAAACCAAGTAATTATACACCAATAAGACTTAAGAAAAGTCAACATGAATTTAGAAAAGGCAATTAACTAGAGTCCTTTTTGAGCAAACAGGCAGCAGTGGATAAAATACTAATATATAACATAGCAGATGTAATTTTCAGAAGGATTTTAGTCGTTTCTAATAAAAGATAATGTTCAATAATTCTAATGTAACAGGCAATTGGCACTCAAAGTGATACTTGGAATTTGTTATTGGAAACCGACAATTAAATAAGGGGTGCTACAGGGATCTGTGCTATTCTTGTGTTATATCAATGATCTTGATTCAGGTGCAGGTAACAAACTAGTTACGTTTACAGATTATATCAAAATAGAAAAATTACCAAAAACTGCAAAAGAAATTCAAAGTACCAAATTCAACACTGGGTAAACACACAGCAGATGAAATGTACTATATACAATTGGTGGGTGTTGCAAGTGGGTACATGTAGCACAAACATAAACTTCATATAAAATGAATATAACATTACACAAAAGTTAAAGACTGCTTTTGAGAAAGATTCAACTGTGTATGTAATGTGAGGAAACATGCAAATAGAAGTAGCCAAGATACATTCCACACAACACCACAGATTAAAAGAACTGAACTATTTTAATCCTGCATAAAGGAGACTAAATGTGAAACAGTGAAACATGAACCTGAGGACAACAGTTGAAACCATATGGAAGTGCATGTAAAACCAGGCAATACTTTTGTTATAGAAAATGATTATCAGTCTATTCAAATTTATTGTAAAAGACCTTAAAAAATGTTTTTTTCTCCTTAACAATGAGCCGTTGACACAGAATTAGTTCTTTAACTGATTTTAAAGGGTTTAACATCCTTTCCCTAAAATCATTCTTGCAAACTCATAAATTACCGATCTTTACTATTTTTTCACAAATATGGTTCAGAATTATTTCACACTAGTAGTTTCCACTAATTTATTTCTTTTCTATTCTTTAAAACTTACTTAAAACTGTTTTTTTATTAACATTTTTTTGCCATGATGAAGTATGTAATTTCGAATCACTTGAAAATACAGTATTTATCAGACAAGGATAATAATTGGAAGAATAGGACTGAACCTGTCTGTAGTTTACCCTGGAAGGCAACTATGAACAGAGTAGCTGAAGTGTGCTGTGAAAGCAATGAATGAGAAACTTAATGTGGAGGTATGCCAAGGGGAAAGCAAAGCTGGAACTCAAATATTGCTTTATTTTTACTTCAAGTCATCCATGATTTTATATCCCCCACTCTGTCAAAACATGATGAGTGGCAGTGACTAAAAAGAATGTGTTTGGAGTAAAAACATTCTTTATAGATTCGTATGAGGTTGGGATGTATGAAATAAACCTGAGAGACTGTCACTTTATTTGCTTTCAAAAAGTGCAATACTCTTTCATAAAAAAAGAAAATAACAATTTTCTCAAACAGAATGCATACAATTTTGTTTTTAGGATCTGTAATAAAAACTTTGAGTTTACAATTTTCACCTTCTGCAATCTTTTTCTGAAGATTATATTTTATCTCAATCTTTCTGCATTCAGTAATCCATATTTCTATTTTCACATTCTCCAGTTCTTCCCACATTCCAAAGACTAGATTGATTAACACCTTAAATTGTCTGTGTGCCCTTTGATGGACTGGTATCCTGTCCTGGGTACATCCTGCCTTGTACTGCTGGTTTAAGCTCCAGCTCTCCACAGTCCATTTTGGGCCCTATAAGTGGTTATTGCATACAAGGGAATGCTTAAAAAACAACAGTCTTCTTCAATAATCTGTCCTATAATTTTCCTGTGATATGCAGAACCATAGTAAAGCAAATTACAATTTACTGGCTAATCGTTGTCAAACATTACATTACTAAAAACTGTCAAACATTACTAAACATTGTCAATACATTATATTGTATTTTATGACTACGCATCTTTTATTTTTTAATTAAATAGTTATTGGTCAATATATTTTCAGAGCAAGGTTAAAAGAAAATACTTTAACTTTGCAGTGACCATAAAGATTAAACTAAACACGTTTAGTTAGATCTATTTTTCTGAGTGCAGGTAAGGAGGTACTCTGTGTGAAAGATCCCTATATAGGGTAGCATGGCTCATGGACCTTTGCAGACCTTTCACTTCAACAGATATAAAAAGTCTTTATTCCCACTATTGTAACAAGAAAAAAAAACATTCAATCTGCCTCAAACCATTTAATGGCTCCAAAACTCAATTTTGTCCCCAACCCCTTTCCAAAAGCAACTAATATTTATTTATGTTCATGTCTCTGGTGTCACAGGTCAGTCATTTCTTTTGTGGTGCCTTATACCTATGCTTTATACCACACAAAATCAAAAAGCCAGCAGAGTCCAACAGCTCTCTGGAAGCTCAGTTTCCTGGTTTTAAATGTTATCTGACCAATTGTTTTCCACTAATTGGTCAAGTGACTGAGGGATGTCAGGTCATTACCATTGACGTCTGGGTAATGTGGTTCCAGATAAAAAGTGCTATCTTGTTTGTAACCACTGCTCTCTTGCATCTGACCTCCTAACTAGTTATCTTACATCAAAGAAAATAGGCAATAAATTATATCATCCTACTATAAATCTGTAAAGGAATAAGACAAAAATCAATTGGATGACCCAGCTTTCTAAAATTAATTTACTTTGAAACAATTTTTCAAAGACTCCCAAATTTGTGTTATATATTCAGGAAAATATTTTGTTTCAGGCTGGAGACCAAAATGTAGGTTTATGTCAGATAAAACAGCATTTTCATTCCTAAAAATCATCTACAATATAAACTATTGCAATTCATGGGGTATAATAGATTACACATTTTACAAATGGAAGAAAGATCTAAAAGACAAAATGAAGAAAAACACTAGCTGGTACAGTAGCTTACTGTTCAATGAGAAACATTAATACTATATAAGTAAGCATCTTTATGTTTTTATTATGAAAGTATCAATAATTTTGAACCATTAATGTTAAATTGCTAAACAGGACTGCACATGTGCATGTACATTGTTTTAAATCCATATTTTAATGTGCCCAAATTAAAAGATTAAGTTTACATTAATGTTCCCAGACAATCTGTTTGTCTTACATGCCCATAGAAAGTCTGAATGACTGTCGGCAGACATGATTGATTTTAAACTACAAGGATTCAGTAGCCAAAGAAAGCAACAGAGTCACAGAGGTAAAGATATTGATCTGCAATGTGAGATGGATCCTTTTCCTCTTAATCAGCAACATTGAATACAGGTTATAGATCAGATGTCTGCCAAATGGAAGTAAACCATAACCCCGACACTGAAGCTCAATATGCTATTAGTCAATCTACTGAGAAGCATTTTGGAACAAAATGGATGAACTACAATGATTATTTATTTTGTTTCTTTGCTTTTGTTTAATGATTAGAATGTTGGAATTGTAAGCCTTAATGTTAATTTTACAAAAAGCTTGGAGAAGTATCTCAAAGTTACTCCTCCAATTGCCATGATCAGTACACCAAGGTGTATAACAATTCCTATAAGTATATTTGAAAATTACTTATAAAACATAAGCTATGACGTATAAGAACATAAAAAAGACTAAAGAAGTGCAATAGTCTTTTGTAGCTTGTCAGCATTACTTTAAACCGAGGAATTTGCTGTATGTGGTCACTCTTCTCTGAACTGCTTTTAGAGTAGCTATATTTTTGCAACATGGTGACTAAAATGAATACCATATACTTAATATTCTAACATCATGCTATCTAAATTTGTATAATTCTTATAATTAATCTTAACATTTTCTTTCCTTTTCAATTGCTTTCTTACATTGTGGTGAAAAATGTTTTTTTTGCAGCTTCTTGAAGTTCATTGTTTCCCATCCTATATTCAAGAAATATATATTGTCATAAGTACATTAAATTAAAGGTTAATCGTCCAAAAGGAAATTAGTCAATAGAATGCATTTTATTTCAAGCGTTTTTGCACATTTAGTTGAATGGCACTGACCACACAGACACAAGTCCCAAAATGCAATGCTGCATTTTCCTTTGCAAAGTGAAATCAATTAGGCACTTCAGTGTTTTAGAGTATGAAACATTCTGTTAGTAATCAGGATCCTTTAAAAGACATGAAATTTGGTCCTACAGATGTTAGTTTACTAGACATGTGACTGATCCAAGAGTCTTTGACCGGGAAGTCACCTTGAAGAGCAATGCCTTCTCTTATTAACATCCTGATGAAGCTGGTGGAAGTAATAAAAATGACTGTCACTAGTGTGCTTTTCTGTGAATGTGAGCATTCTATAAAGGTCCCAGAGAGGTCAAATGCACTCAACCTTTCCAACCCTCTGTTTTAACTTTAGATGATGACACAATTTTAGAGCTTGCCTATAGATCTCCAGGATTTAGAAATAACTAATCATTCTGTGGTAATGTACTCAATATAAGAAACATTCAACAGCCTTATGAAAGAACAGTAAAATGTGTTTAAAACTATTAAACCAAACAACGCTCCTCAGAAAACGTTTTATGAAGATTTTGTTTTTCTCTATGGACCTACCTCGTCTTTGCTTCTGTTGTATCCCTTTTCAATTTTCTGTGGTTTCTCTTCCCTTCCTTTCTAGTTTAACTATTTTTGGATTTCTTTGTGAATTATTGTACCAAATGACTGGTGATAATGTCAGGTATGATCTGTCACATCTGTAGATGGTCTGTGCCATAGAAAATTATCAGTAGACAAAATAACTGAAGACTTCTTCTGCCCACTACGTCCATCTAGAATCCTTATGTTGAGAGACACAACAACACTTAACAACATTATCAGTTGTTCAAAACAATAATTGGAACGTCAATATAATGTTAGAATCTTGTTTTCTACAACACTTCTGTAGAAAATGATTCTATCCTTCTTCCCCTTCTCCATCTAGTCACACTGCACACGTTTCAAACTCCTCCACAGCAGCTGCACCTCTGCTGCTCAGCCGTGCCACATATCTGGCAACTAATTGTCAGCCTCTGCTGCTCAATAAGGCTGCTTCTTACTCACATCTTTCAGAGCCCCAGTGTGCAGCACGGGTTCTGTTCCATGTATATTTATTGTGTTTACATTTTGTAGACCATTCTGCTGATCTGTGAATTTCTATTTGTCCCACTACAATTTAGTAATGTTAAAAAAACTCAGTAGTATCATCCACAAAGCCCACTTAAGACAAAAGCTTACATTTATTTTGTATTATACTTTTAATTTTAATTACATTTAAATTTTTCCTTGTTCTAGTAAAAATCTGTCATGTTATGAAACAGGCTTAGTGTGTGTATTTAATGCAAATGTTAATGTTAATAATTATTTGTAATTTTCATTCTACTGCATTCTACTGGAAAATCATGCATGATGAAATTTTAAAAAAAGCATCCATATATGGCAAAAGGTTACTACTTCTTTGGAACCCTGTCCAAACAAAGATAGATCAGGGCTGGAATCTATAAATGACTGGAGGTTATTCAAAGAAATTAGTCTTTGAATGAATGGGGAGGGTGTGCTCCAAAAAATACTTAATCTTAAGCTTCTGATGTTTTTTTGGAGTAGAAGTCCTGAAATCCCCGTAAATGTACGCTGAGAGACAGTCACACTGAACAGGCCACTGAAATCTTGGCTGGGAGACACGACTCTGTAAAACAGAGTAATTGTCTTTAATTATTTTTGGGAATAGAAAGGATGTAAGAAGGAAAGTACCAGTGTAATATGGTTCTGTGTCTGGGAATTTGTTATCAGGTTGATGGTATGAAGAGCTGATTGTGACTCTGGTGAGTACTGTCATTACAGTATGCAGGGTGTCCCCTGTGAATAAAAAAACAGTCCAACAGTCACTGCATAACTGACAAAGTCAGTTTTTGTAGATAGCTGTGTAAATCAGTGGGTTTGTGATACACTGAAGATGACAGCATTAGGTATTTAATGGAGAGGCTTATATCCAGACAAGCAATATTGGTGGAGGCTACATTACAGGAAATTCAAAGATGGATAGAATTTGGTGAAATGATTCAGGAATTGCAGCCGTTGATCGCACTGACCGTCATCATTGTATTGCTTATAGAGGTCAAAGACAGTTAAAAATTATACTGATTATATGATGATGCCAGATATTATGATGGTCACCATATTAATGCCCTATATCTTAAAACAGGAAAAATGTGAAACTTTCACTGCTATTAAACTATTAAACAATCCTCAATGAATTCAATTCTTTCTTCACTTCCTTTAGTGCAAAACCTATACCATACAATACAGTACTTCATTCTAAGACACTATTATCTTTCAATATACTCTATTTCTGAGATTAAATCTTTTATATAATACTTTAAAAAGCAAAACTATACATTAGATACATATTCCATACAGATGTTTTGTTTAAGATTGTAGATTATACCACTTTTATTTTGAATTCTTATTCTGCTGCTTGATTCTGAGCTTCAGTTAATTTTAATAATATATTAAAACAACATTGTCTATTGTATAAGATAAAACTATGTGGGAATGTTGTATATTATTTTTAGCATAAGAACACTTTGTCACATGATAATACATTTATGGTGACATGTATCTAAAGACCACTGTGGCAAAAATTCAATGATCAATAAAAAATAATGCTTTTTTTATTTGCTCATAAACTATTGACATACTGTAAGGCAATCAGACATTTTTTGGGGTTATACGATATAAAGACTCTTTTAATATAGCAGCTGGATGAAAAACTACTTGGAGGTCATATGAAGGTTCATGTGGCAAAAAAAGACCTTAGTAATTGTACTGAGGAATCATCAATTTCTAAAAATCCAAAAAGACAAGTGTTTGTTGGACACTCAATTCTCTAGAACACCACAACTGAGATTTGCACAGGAAACTGAGACAAAAAAAAACTTCTTGTTGTTGTCTTGGTGCAAAAGTCAAACAGTACATATCGTCCCTGTTATCGTCTATGAGGGCACAAATGACATTGGATTAAACATCACTTCCAGAACTTTTACAAGGATCAATAAGAAATCAATGAAAAATGGAAGTCAATAGTGTCAAACCGGCAAATTCCATCCACTCATTTTCACTCCGCTTTTGCTGGTGATGGTCGTGGTTGCAGGAAGCCGAGTAGATCAGCCCAGACTTCCCTGTCCCCAGCAACAGATTCCAGCATCTCCTGGGGGATCCCCAGGCGCACCCAAGCCAGCTGAGAGGTAGAATCCCCCCCTATGGATCGTTACCTTGTCATGGTGGTGGGGCTTGTGTTTCTCAGGGATGCGCTGAGCTATGTCATACGGAGCCTTGTGCTCCTGGTAGGGTTTCTCTTGGCGAACAGGTCTGAGTTAACAGGTCAGACAAAGAACAGCCCAAAAACAACCCTCATGACAATACAAACTAAGATCGAATGTAGCCTGCCCGGGACAGGGTTACCAGGACCTGCCCCTGGAGCCAGGCGAGCGCCTAAGGGCCGGGCAGACCACATAACCTGGCCGGGGCTCAGCCCAAAAGGCAATGTGGGGCCATCTTTAAAAAAAAAGACTAAAAATTTTAATAAAAAAACGATCAAATTCAGAAATGGTCAAGCACCTCACAGGTAAGGTACTGCATGCAGGTAGTAAAAACAAACTGTAAAAAAAGTCACAAAGCTAAAACAGGCTACAGTAACGTCCATCTTCGAGACATGTTGAGAAGCAATTAAAAATACAATGTAAAATTTAGAATTTAAAATAAGGGATGCAATAACCATACAACACTAATAAGGTGTCATTTTGAATAAGGTGTTCATTTATGACCATCACAATATAGAAATAATATTGCTGCTTTGGAATTTGTTCAGAGAAAAAGCAGATACTTTCTGGAACTTACTGGAATATCCTTCACAGACATTCTTAAGGAAAATAACCTTTTTAGTCTTGACACACAAGACTATGAGGGGACAGTTGCAAGTATTCAAAATCTTGAAAGGCACTGAAAGTGCACTCAGTAGATTTCTTAAATGAACAGTGTAGTTCAGTGGTTCTCATCTTTTTGGACCAAGTACCACCCCTAATCCAACCAAAGCATCCAAGTACCACCTACAAGTCATCATCTCATAGGAACCCCCGAAATTCTCAATGACCAACATGAGCGCGCGTGCACACACACTCACACATACATATAATAAATATTATAATAAAAAACTTTATTTGATATAGCGCCTTTAAAGGTGGCTTCTCAAAGTGTTTTACAGAAAAAAAAAACATTAACAACAACTAATAAAAAAGCACCATTTCAGTGAGAGGGGTGAGCCTGTTTAGTTGAGCAAAGCAGATTTGAATTAATTTTTCGAGCCTTGATACAATTCACAACAGAGTCTAACAGATATTAAATCTTCAGGCATTTCCTTGACGGCAAATGTCTCGCGGTGGATGTTGTAATGCGTACATTAATTTCTGGAGCAACCTCTCTAATTCGTGCAACTACACCGTTATGTGGGCTTGTCATTGCTCTACCACCGTCTGTACAAACTCAGACGCATTTTATCCAGTCGAGGCTATTCTCTTTGATAAATTCATTCAGAAGCTGAAATATGTGCGCTCCTGTAGTTCCTGTTGGTAGCGGTTTTCAGAACAGAAAGTCCTCATGGGACATACCCTCAAACTCGTATCTAACGTAAACGAGCAAATTGGCCAAATCGACTACAGACTCATCTAATTGCAGTGAAAAACATCTGCTCATCTTAACGCGCTCTATCAGTGTACTTTTGATATAATCCTTCATTTCAATAATTCTATGAATGACTGTGTCTTTCAGGGGGAGGGGGGCAGCAGGTCGAGATGTTTAGCAGCCTTTTCTCTACACATTATACGTGTCAGCTCTTTTGCCAACGGTAAATAAGGTTCTTCAAAAATAGTGTAGCTTACCTGCTTTAGCAATCCGCAAGCTTGCATTTTTCCACGTTTCCGTTTTTATTTCCGTATTTATTTGGAGTTTTTATTTCATGCGCATGAGAGCCAAACACAGAGACGCTCTGTGTATTTTTCTCAAATTAGAACAGTTCTTAAATATTTTTCTGTAATCACGTTTTCCTGTGCTCACAAGTTTACCTGCGTTCGTAGCACGTATTTCTATGCATTCCTGTGTTTACAACGTTGGCATTGTTCCAGAATCACGCACATTCTCCTTTCTCCCTATTTGCTGGAGATACAGTAGCTTTTTTTAAATACAATTGGTCACTTGCGTCTGTAGCACGCATTCCTATAGAGTGGTATAGAATTACAGAGTATCTCTTGTGTCCACTGAAGTATTAGCGTGCACTGTATCGTAGTACGTAGGCTGCGTATTCGACATGTATTAAAATACAAAATATGAAAACCCGTCCTGATTTTTCAGGGCACACGACACAGTTCCAGGGTCATTTGGCGTACCACCTGGCGGCACTCCACGTACCACTGCCGGTACGCGTACCACAGTTTGAGAACCACTGGTGTAGTTCATTAAGTGTAGTTAAAGCTGACCCCCTGGCTGGATAAAAGCCCTGGATCAATTAACCACTAATAAATGGGCTAGATGGGCCAAATGGCCTTTCATTTGTAATCTTTCATGTATTTCTATATTTCTGATAATCCATCATGCCACACCATGCCTCCTCTGATTTTACATCATTCTTCCTTCATATGAACACAGGATTCTATTTGGCGTATCCTCTGCAAAGCTGCTTATTAAAAGTATATAGCAACACAGTATAACTGAAAGAAGCTAGAAATGAGGGATGGCCAATTTCAACAATTTCAGACGGCCAATATTTCAAGTACGAAAGCCTGAAATTGTAGATGTCAGGAAATATGTTTCCCCCCCATCAATAAAACATAAACCAAACACATCATGGAAAACACAAATACATTTAAGACCAAAGTGGCTACAAAAATAATAGTTTTGTGATTTAAGATTCTGTTCCCTAGTATTACTCTATTGGTTACAATAATTCATGTTTCATTTTAATGACACATTATATATAAAAAAGGAACAAAGTAACGGTAACAAAACAGGGCTTTAGGTTACGTAAAGGTACCAGTTTTATTTTCACTCCAGACATCCATATAATATACAAGGCAAAACCATTAAAGAAGTTTTTGTAATCCACTTTTCCAAACCACACAACAAATAAAACAAGTATTGTCAGTTTCAACAGCATTTTGCTAATATTTTATATAGCTGGGAATTAGCATTTTTTCACACTTTAGCATCAACTAAATATTTAAGACAATACTGACACGGAAAGAACAGATTTTTTTTTTGCAATGACAATATGCAAAGAATTTCCACTACTGTTGGTATTTTTTGTATAACAATTCATTTTAAAGAAAGCTATTATATTTGCTTTTAAAAGGCTATTCACACCATAGAGTTCATTTCTTGCAGTGTTTACATGACAAAACTGAAACCTATAGAACTACCCTGTCCAATCTGATCACAAATGCAAGGAGAAACATTGTACTGTTGTGGACAGAAATGTGTTGCATTGTTAGACATAAGCAACATTTGCTTTATTCTAAACTTGATCAGTGTAAGAAATGAGTAATGCAAGCTGGTATAGCTAGTAATCTGAAGAAAGTAAAAGCAAACAAAACAAAGCATATCTTTCATGAAACCATGTCTTTATTAAATTTTACAGATTAGAAAAACATTAATTTTAACTTTTAAAAAATATATTTACCTCAACCCAAAACAGTGATCATTTACTTTTGCATTGCCATGCAGGTGGGACTAAACATTTCTTCATTAAATCAATGATAAACTGTTACACAAGAATTAATTCAAGATACCAGAAAAACTGCCATCAAGGTTAAGACGAAGCGGTAAAGACAAACGTTGGCAAAAGAATGAATAAACAGTGTAGTGTGAATAGCCCTGAAGTACTTTCACAAACTCTGAAAATTTAATAAATATACATTAAGATTTGAACAAACGTCCAATTTTCCAAAATATCGAAAAGCAATTAAACGTTTAGTATAAAGAATGATCAAACCTTTTCTCCAGTGGTTAATACTGATGTTGTTAATGTACCGTGTCAAAAAACTCCTTGCATACAAAAGTAAAATCAGCTCACCAAGTAAATATAACGTTCATTTGATCAGCATCTATTAAGAGGAAATGTTGCTACGATACAATAAAAATGCATTAAATTACACAAGTTAACAAATTATGAAAATGTGGGAAATATTACCTTTGAAGTTAAATTTATGATTACAGCTGATAAGCTTATATTGGCAAATACTTCCACAAATGTGCTATTTCCACATGAGTATTTCCATATGAAAAACAGCAAGTGTCCCCTTCACAAATCTCCTTTGATAAAGCAAGACTTAAAATGTACTTTAAATCCTTTGTGAATCCCTAGCTTTTTCACTCTATAAAAAAATTGAGGCAATACCACACAGAGCAACACATAACACTACCTTTTGCTAAAAACAATAAAACAGTTTCATCACTGAATTACCTGCATTACTACATTGAATTATGAACTTGAATGGAACTGGCTGTTTAGATATTTATATGAGGTACAGTATGATCAGAAACAGCGACATATGGGTATTTGTTTTCAGTTTTTTGAAAACCGCCATTCCTGAATCTTTGCATTTAATGGAAAAGTCAGGAGGACAGAATTCAGCTTGTTTCATTCTTGCCTGGCTGAACTCCATCTTGGCAGGATTTACTTCTACATATTTAGGTAAATTGACCCCAGACAGTTCTCTGAGGCCAAAAGAGCCCTTCCTGTGGTTCTGCAGCCAAACGGACTTGGACATATCTGCTGATCTACTGAACACAATGCTAACAATTAACCCTTAGGACCACACCCTACAGAACTTCCAGCCAGTTTTAGTATGTGCCTTGTTTCTAAATACAAAATACAAATACAGTTTAGTATAAAAATAAAACAGAGAAGATACTAAAATGTGTTCATATTTATTTTTTAATATTTCTTATGTTTTAAAAGTCCCATTTTATGTCTCTCAATTTTAAATTAAAGCTACATCTTTTTTTAAATCATAGCAATTAGATACCAATCAACAACAAAGTCCCCTACACATACACAACTTGTTTTGAAAATTTGGTAATTTCAAAGGCAAATTGGGCCTTTCCTTTCCTGTAAACACCCATTTAAACACCAAAACACACCAAAAATATGTCTATGCATAAAATAATACATTTGCTACCTGGTATAAGCTTCCCTGAATAAAAGAGAAAATCTTTTTTGCTATTCTTTTCTGTAAAATTGTCAATTATGGGAATTGGAACGCAAATAAAAAAAATAAAAAGCAGTCGCATGCCAAGCAGTTTTGCATGTTTCAGTTTATAAGGCTGTAAGGTATAATTAATTTGTGCTTCAACAAACAATAGTATTGGCAATCGGTTTTAGAATAAAGGCATATTTTCTATAAGTATCATTAACTAGGATGGAATAGCTATGTAAATACACACAAGTATTAACATCAAGTCTTTTAAATTATGTAAACATATACATCTTCTGAGGTCAGAACATAGATCCTCTTCATATAAAAATTGTTACTGAAGCATTGCTCGGATGGCTTTTGGAGTTGTCTCATCATTCAGGTGTTTTGTGGTGAACCTGCAAATAAGAAAAAATCTTCCTTTGGCAAATACACATACAGTACATAAATATCTTGCATTAAGAAAGAAAACCACATATACACCAATTCATTGTTCTCATTTACTCTGGTAATAACTTGCATCAGAATACTGTTAACAGTTTCTCAGAATTTATGAAAAACTAACATTCTAAAAAAAATCTAAGAGAAATGTAAACATAATTGCATACTTTCAAATAAAAGTGATCACTTTTCATATATACTAGAAATGCTGCTAATCTTTTAATATATGTACGAGATCTTATCAACAATAATAAAAGTTTCAATAAAGAAATGTCCAAATTTTCTATTGTAAAATGTGGTGAATTTAAGATGAAATAAATGAGTGCATTTAGAAAGCCTGTTTATTATATAACTACATAAACACACAACATGTGAAAGGTAATTATAATGCTGCCTTATGCAAAGCGTTTTTGAATATTATGGTCATATGAAAGGATGGCAGTGCTGCAAAGCAAGTGTCCTGATCTTGTACACTATCCGTAGTATTAGTATTATCCTGGTATTACCAGGATATCATTCTGCCATATTTATTCATAAACTAGTCCACAGCAGTCAAATAAAAAAATACTCACATTTGTAATCCTTTGCAAGCTCTTTAAATAATATGTATGAATTTAAAACAAACAGGTGTTTACCACATATGTGTGACTATTTAATTGTCTGTTTCCATCATCACATCTAAGACATGATGCTTTTCATTAAGTCTAAGACATGGACCTCTGACATGCAAAATATAAAGCTCAGCTCAGATGGTAAAATAGTTTTCCTGGACACAGCATTTCCACTACATTTTTTAACACAAAACCTGAATAGGAAATTGATATAATTCTTAATTTTTTCATCACCGGATACATCATAAACATACTACAAATGAGAAAAGAATATTACAACTTACTTGAGTGCATTCAAAAGACCCTCCACATTGTCTGCTGGCTGATCTTTCAGAACTTTTATGCAGCCCTTCATCTGAAAGAAAATGTTCAATACAAAGAAACCAGGATAAGCATGATTTTGGAAAAGCCTTGGCTTTTTTAGCTATTTATGAATAATAAAAACGGTATAATGCTAAAAACACTAAAGCTATGAAAAAAAGGTACAATACATTAAAGGCCTGTAGCACAGGGCTTTGCTCAGGGTACTGAGACCTGAAAATGGTTGATCACAAACTGGAAAGCAGGTACAGCTTTTGTATACACTAACAATAGGAAAATACTAAAATCTAAAATATTGTTGTTTTATGTTCATAGAGTTTGGAATAATAACGACAAAAGTCACCGCCAGCATCCACCAAAGCTCCAGTTGAAGCTTCAGTCTCACTTTTTGTACATTGTACATTATCTTGTGCTTTTTCGCTGAAAACTGTGAGTAACCTATACTGTAATAACGTAAGGTAAAAATCCAAGCCATTCTATTCTTTATCATGCATTTTCTGTTTACTGAAGTTCAGTGTAGGGTAAGGAAATATACAACACTTATAAATCAGTTAGAAAATGGTTCTCAATCTCTCTCCCAAAGTTTAATTTACTGTACCGTACATTTTTAGTGCGTGGTGTATTATTAAGTGTTAAATTTTTCTAATGATAGGATTTTAAAACATTTCAAAACATTTTTCATTCACCATTTTTAATTTCTCTCCCTGTATAAAGGGAATTCATGGACTGCTAGCAGCTGCTACATTCTCTCTTTCTTGCTCCCTACCCCCCTCCCTGATTAGCACACACACCTGTTAACCATTAAAAGTCAATAAACCCTGGTACTCTTACCATTCTGCTCTCTAGTCCCTCCTGTCTCACTTACCGACAGAGGTAGGAAACATTAGGGAGGATTGCTCTAATATCTATTGTATGAATGGTAATTCTCTGTGCTCAGCCCATGGCTAAGACAGGGTCTCTAACTTTAAAACTCAGATTACAAAAAAGACTTGCAGTACAGAACCCTTATCCAAGTCAGGGAGTGGGTCTAAAATTAAATGACTGAGGCTGTTTGGAAGGGCAAAATCTTATTATTGTTAAATTTAGTGGGTGACCAATGGAACAGTTCTCAACACTAATATAATAACACTTTAGCATAGCATTGATAAAGCTAAATATTAAAAAAAAGTTCTTACATCAATTTTTGATGTCTTTGTAAAGGCACCAGCTGGATGAACATGATCATACAAAATGATGACACCAACCATGACTCGCATACAAAACAGCAAGGTATCTTCACTGTTGAATCTACTTGTGTAATCCCTAAGAAAAAAATACAATATTTTGTAAAGATTTTAAAAAAGCTTTTGCATACATATTTGGACCAAACGTAATCACCTCTGAAGAGCTCTTTTTAATGTTATATTAAACAACTCTATCAGGCTGCACTGGTTGAGACCAATAATACAGCACAGAATATTTAAGATGTGATGGGGATTGCTAATATTTAATCAGATTTGGGTAATAAAACAATTTGCAGAGACAACATTGTAAGAACACATTAAAAAGAATTGTTACTCCCCATTCCTTATTTAAAAATGAAGAAATTATATGCAATGAATCTGTCAAGAAGAGTCACTAGCTACAACATCATTCTGCAAGACAGCTACGTTTTAATGGACTTTTTCATCAAGAAAAGATCATAAAGTGTTTCACAATTCAAGTCTGTCTTTTTCAGGATCATATTACAGTTCACAGAAAAGAAGCCTTAGCAGCACTAAGTTTGAGGACAGGTGCATTGCTTGTTCATGTCACATTTCATGTAGAAGCCCCACACCTGATATGACCAGGAGACATAAGTGATATCATATAACCAAACCATTGCATAATTACTCAAAAAGAGACATGATTTGTGATAATTGATTAACTGATGTTGTATATCTAGATTCCAAAATTACTTACGGTGTTTCCAGCATAACTTTACATACACTGGCCATAGTACTTAAGCAGTCCGTTGTGTTCTCAAGAGGTAATGTCTTGTTCTACACACAAATAAAAAAAACAGAAAAATAAAAAAGGACTTAACTTTTATTTACAATTTTATTTATATTTTATATTTATTGCCAATTATAAATTTATGCCTTTACCTCAGACACAAAGTTTGTTGTGGCAGTACTAAGAGTTTTTAACATTGGAGTGGCTTCTGCATAAAAGAGTGACATTCTGTTGGCCATTTCATTGTTGACTTCATTTTCAATGTCTAACTGCACAAAACAGAAAAAAAGACTTCAGCATAGAAAGATCAAGGTTAGAGCATCTGGAAAGACTAGAAATGGCTAATACAACACGATCTATTAAAAGGATCTAAAAGCAAAACCAATTAGTTACAAACAAATTAGTCTATGTTAAATAAGACATAGAAGCAATAAGTAGAACTAAAAGATCAATTTGATAAATATTGCACAATGAAGAATAATGTATTTGGAACCAAACAATAAATATAAAATGGTAAACACTGAATCTGTAGAAACTCATAAGACTTAGGCATTAATGTGAACATCATTTTCATCTTCCATAAAATGCAGGAAATAATGTAACAATTTTAGAATATATTGCCACCAACAATTTAAATTACTTATGTTTATACCGCAGAGCTACAAAAACCTCCTTCAGAATACTATATAAAATTCCTATTTACAAGACAAAACACATTGCTGCTCTGGAAATTGTTGATAGAAGATTGACCAGGTATGTTCTCAAACTCAAAGGAATGTCCTACTTGGATAGGCTAAAAGGTCTAAATCATTTTATTCGGAAACAGAAGTGGCAGATTTAAGCATTCAAAATCCTAAAGGGCATTAAATAAGTCAAGCATATAGATTTCTTCAGTATGAAGACTGAAACACAAACCGGAGACTGAATTGTAAATGTCAAGACTAGTAAATACTCCATTGATTTGTCTTTAGTGTGATCCTAAAGGAAACAGTTCAATAAAAAAATAATTCAGAAGACAATAAAATGTGAAAATATAAAGTTTAGGTTGTGTTATACTGAAACTTACGTTCATGTTATTTATCCTGTTTCTGCTTATTGTCCGTCTGTAATAACTGAAGTCATTCTGAATAGCTGGATTTCTCATCTATAAATAAGAGGAAATAAAATTGTGATTTAAAAAGTTAGGAAGACTAATTATTCCTTAGACCCTTAGATTCCTTAACTGAATAAACAATGACATTTATATATTTTTTTTATATTTATATATGTTTCTATACTTAAACCTAACAAACAATTCTACAAAAGTTTTTTTTTTTAAGCACAGGACCTTCAGCTCATCAAAACGAAGTGTAAAGTGAAGAATCTCAGCAAACTGCTTTGCCAGAGCTTGCTCTTTCTCCAGATGTTGTGTTGGGGTGTAGGGTGGGAATGTCAGTGACTCCAAGAGGCTCTGTAATGCTTTCTCTACAGGAAAGAAGAAAATTCATTCACATTCGTGCTCCTTAAACAGGATACTGATAACAAGGAGCCAATGACACAAACAATAAGGTACTTCAACCCCTGAGAAATGACTTCACCTTTAGGTATAGACATTATGTACAAGATCTATAGTGACAGACCAACATTGCATGTTTACATTCTGGCATGTTTACATTCATTACTTATTGCAGATTCCACATCATGTTAGTTCAGGCATATGAGAAGGGAAAAAATCTGAGAAGCAACAGGAACTCTGCTGAACAAGCTATAAAGTTAGTTTTTTTCCTCTATTATCAATATTTAATATATTTAATGGCATCAAACAAAGTTTACCTAGTCTCAAAGAAAATTCATAGAACCTCTTGAGGCGTATGACTAATGGACAGACAGAATTCCATGCTCTCTCCTGAAGATGGATATCATTTGGATTTTGTATTGCCTGCAGAACAAAGCAAACAAATTATATCCTTTCCAGATATGACTCTGAATTTCACATCACTTTAAGAGCAACTGCTAATTTATTCAAATAACATTTGGTATAGACACAGAAACAACAGTTTTAAAAGTTTAAACGACTCAAAAGACTAATTCTAATACTAAAGGTATTTCTTGGTTTAATTTTGTTTTTTTTTGTTTCAAATCTGGTTTATTCCACACAAATTTCAAAGAATGTAGGACAGAGATGAATCTTTAGAAAACAAAATGACAAGACAAAAGATATTTTCTTCCCCACAACTATGATGCAGGAATTGTTGAACACTGTTCCCAGTCAGAAGGATTATATTTTCAGAGGCTTTCCATAACAAACTGCACTTCTATTTCAATTTCTTGATTTTCAGGACTATTTCTGGTGTTATCCTGTGATCATGGCACAGGAAACTCTTTAATTGCTTGAAATTCTTAAAGTAATTAACTACTTAAGGATTGTGCAGTGTTTAACCCCCAGGGATATCTGATTTTTCTTTCACAAAATATCTTTTTTTTGTATCTTTTGTAATCTTTTTTTAAAGATTTTGTCATTTGTAATTCAAACACTGAGAAATCATTAGTTGTACTATAAGTAATTTGTACTTATTTCTTGTTAAGGATATTATAGATGAGGAAAAAAAAAACAAGAAAAACTTACATGAAGTGACATTCAACAAGAATCCTGAATACCATTTCAGTAGTGTATACACATAAAATGCAACTGTCTAGTAGGATACAATACATATTGAACTTCCTTGAGTGCCAAAAATTAGGCATTAATTTGAATCTGATTAAAAATATATATTTTTGAAAATGTCACATTTAATTGTTAATTAAACAGAGATTAGTCCAGTTTTAAGTTCTACTCTAACATAAGGAATAAAATGAAAGCTCTCCGATACTGTATTTATGACCTTGTGACCTTGAAACCTTTATCACTATCTTTAACCCAAATTAATAATTTGAAAATATAATGAGAATGAAAATATAAACAAATTACAGTTTCTCTGCACCACCTTGCACATCATGTTTAATATACTGACAGGTAAACGGAGGTAGGCTGTCTTTTACCAATAAACCATCGGCAGGTTTTTCTACCATCTCTGTATATCATACAGATATTAGTATCTCCAAAATTCAAGAGCTAACTGCCCTGGCAAGGAGACTTTGCTTACAGCTTGGGGATTTGCCTGACATTATTGAGGTGTAATGATTCAGAATCCATTACAACAAAATCAAGCGCAGGACAGCTGTTATAAAAAAAATAATTGATGCTAAATGAAAAGGGGAAAAGTTTACGCTTTCTTACTGATACATGTTGCTTGCCAGACAGGATGTGACAGTTTACACTATAAGCAGACGGGTAAACTAAAAACCTGTGCTAAATATACCACTTGGTCCAATGTGACACTTTGACACCCAGCAAATCTGTTTTATAGTGTTTTGTAATGGAATACCAGTTCACTGCAGGACACACAAGCATGTGTGCACACACTAAGACTATTTCTAGAAATTTAATTAAAGCAGCATGCCTCCTTATGTTGGGATATGACCAGAGCACCTAGAGAAAACCAAATAGGAGAATAAAGCAGACTCCACACTGAAGGCTCAGTCCAGAATGAAACCCCAAGAGCCAAGAAGTGGAAGGGAGCAGTATGACACCACACCACCCCTAGGCAATATGAGACAGTAATGAAAACCAGTTCATTGTAAAATCGCGATGTAAATGTGATATTGTTCATGAGATGTTCAGAATCAATTAAAGAGCTGTCAACATGGCTTTAAAATCTCAGAGATATGACACTGTTTCTTTGCGTTTTACATCGCATTTAGCGTTTACTTTTGTTTGACTTTCGATTGATTTCCTCCTGTCTCCCAATGGACAGATGTCTCTCCTGCACATCTCACAGTACTGTATAATGTTATTAATATAATGACTAAATAAGAGAGACTGTCGTACCTGTGATTTCTCGATAGTTACACATGCCTGTCCTCCAATATTCAATGCCAAGATGCCTAAGGCAAACATGTCATTATAGATGTTTAATAAAACTGCATAATTTACATCACTACAATTGTAGTGAACTTGTGCAACTGGTAAAAGTCTGACTTGCAATGGGTAGCAGAACAAATGCATGAAAAAAAAGCCTAAATACTAACTGACACTTTGGCTTAGAATATAGAGTGGGTTATTACATGATTATGAAAATACTTAGCTCTAAAAGAACTAAAAGAAGGAAAGACTAAATACACCTCTATTTTCACTTAACCAACCTTTAGGCTAATACCAGCTTTAAAAGATTTCAGGCCTGTGATAACCTAACCTAGGATGAAGGGAGACCCTATGACTTTTTTTTTAAGAAAATGTAACCAACTGTACCACTAATGCAGAGCTAGATTTTGCTTTCCACAGATTACATCACTTTTTGGCAGATGTAAGAGCCCAGGAGCCTTTTGAAACAGTCCACAAAAGAAAAGGATGAAAGATGTTTTGTAAGAATAGTAGCGGCAGAAGACATACTTCTCTTATCTCTTGCCCAGCTCCCTTGTAGGCCTGGAGGCCAGACAGAATGCTCTCAGAGTCCTGTAGCACTGCATTGACTTGGTTCCACACTTCCTTTTCACAGTCTGTGGGCTGTGCATCTAAGAGGCAACAAATATCAGTACTTAACAAGAACATATATATCCCTAAATTATGCAATTTGAAAATATTACACAATTCAATTTAGGTATGATTAAAAGAATGTGATATCATAACACTTTTTTCTGTAGTATATTTCATTTTCCTGCTCCTGATTTCACTACCCAACATTGCCCTAGATGCTTGAATTCTTAGGACAGATCCTATTAAAGGACAAATAGCATCATTTTCAAACAATTAAAGGAATTGTATTTTTTCATTCACTGTATTCTTCAATTCAACCTATTAATGTTGGTGCTGATGCAATGAAAACTGCCTCTGACCCACTCCGATCCAAAGGCAAGTCTGTCTTAGTAGCTCATTAAATCAAACCCACAGGCGAATCTGTAACAGTTAATGTATGATGTCACATGACTTCAATCAATAAAATGGTTTCTTTGTGAAGAGGGTTAGTAATCTTGCATTTCTATGTGACAAGACACTTGTGGGTTGTTGCCTTGTGCTGACCTTCAGCTGAGTCTAATAATTTGACTTTTTGTTTTTGCAGTTTCAGGTTTTTCCAGTGTTAGCCCATTATAAGGCTGAGCAATCACAGCTACACTACATGTTCATTCAGCCATGGAATTACATCCCAGTTTCACTAATGGTATACAATATTCTATTAAAATAAACATGAGTCATCAGAGTAGCTTACTCAGTAAATGTATTTTAGGATACAGGTTGAGCCCCTTTACCCATACTGCCACTTGGAACCAACTCTGACTGATTTTCCAACTGAAGATACACAGTCGGCTGAGAGCAGCCATGGATGGGATTGAGTTGGCTAGTGTCTCTTAACCTTACAGCACAACAGCAACCCTTGCAACTTCAAAAGACCTTGTGAGCTTTTAGTGTTTTCAGGGAGAGTCACATCCCCTGTGTAATCAATGTATACATTCCTGTCAGGCCAACGTTGGTATGTACAAAAAAAAATAACGACATGATCTCCGCAGCTCTGATTTAACCATCAGTGAGCTTAGCTAGTTATTCAAAAAGAATGGGAAAAAAAAACAATGATCAAAAGAAAAACTTTAGAGCTAATGGGAAGGTCACTTATAAAATGTGTATAGATTTGTCACTGGAAAAATGTTCTTGATATAGGTCATTTCAACTTGGACTTTTCAAGATAGATAAGAACTCAGACTATTTCCTCCTCTTTTCACTATAATTAAGAATGGAGATGCAGAAAACATTAAAGGGAAGTTAATTAAAACCAAATTTACGACAGTTATCTCCTGGAAATTGAAATAGTGTGGAGCTTACTCAGTAAACTGGAAAAATAGTACTGAGAAAGGATAGGTGAAAAACTTCTTGTTCTAATAAATAAATCTAGAAAACACTGTTGAATCATTGTAAATCACCATTCGAGTTGACTATTTTATTAATTTCAACTGAATTGTTATGCATTATATAAAGTTTATGTATTGCATGAACAGGAGCTGTTGCTATTGTTTATCCTCTTTATAATTGCTTTTAAATACAATGAGTATTAGTATTCTGTTGGTTGTACAAAGATTGGCTTATGAAATTGGACAACACTACAACTGTAATTTGTTCTATCGTACATTGATTTAAATAATTTAGTTTGAGGTACCTTGGGCCATGTAAGTTGTTAATTGTATTGACAGCATACATGAAACATGCTAAGCAAAGCAGCAATTAAAACATTTTATACATCACATAGAAATGGCATCACTGTACAAAATCCATGCACCACTAAGCATTCCAATATGTACATCTACTGTACATGAGTCACACACAATGGAACAGAGTTGTATTGAATTTAACCAAAATTAAACATGTAACATGCATATTATACTAAATAGATCTTAGTATTATTTGTTATTAAAACCGCAGTTTTAATTTCCATGCATGCTCAGAACACAAACTGATGATGATTCAAACCAGTAATGCATGCTTTCCGGAAAACTAACTTTGTAGGAAAAAAACAAAAACCTGCAAACCCAAATTTCAATTAAATCCTTAAATGTTGATGATTTTGCATGTAAAGTGTATAGTGGAACATCTTAACAAGTGCAACCAGTACGGTTAGTGGACAAAATAAAATGACAATATCTTGGTAAATGAAGGAAACCAAGTATATTCAAAGCAAGAGCTTCCATACAAGAATGGCTAACCAAAGTTAACCTAATAACATCTCAGCATGTGCAGAATCAGGTATACAAATGCTGGACAGGGCTAGTTGCCTACAATTACGGCTAGCATGGCTGCAAGTGGAGTCCTCTGACTTTCAAAGAATGGTGATTATTAGGGAGCATTTGGAAGGACATTCAATGATCAGGACAGCTCAACCTGCTTATGTTTCATAAGTAACAGTGTCTAAGGTGATGTCAGCATGGCACAACATCATTGGCACAGGACAACAGTGGGCAAAAGCACATTCTCCAAGACTGTGATTAAGCGGAAGGCAAAACATGTGAGCAATCGTAGATCAATTGATTTTAAATGTAAATCTGGTGCCTGAGCAGCTAGTTTCATCAAATAATATGCTGCTAAGAACTCCACAGACGGTTTGCAGTGCACAAACTATTAATCGCACCTCGCAATGCAAGTTTGCAAGTCATGGGGTAGACACAGCACAGGCAATAGACTATCAAGCAATGGAAAAATATGATGCAGTCAGATTAATCATCCTCCACGATGTTCTCAACAAATGTGTGGGAACAAAGAATTTTACAGCCCCAAGTGCTTGGTTCCTACAGTGGTTCTGTAATGTTGAGGGCCACATTTTCCTGGCATGGTTTGGGTGCACTCTTTTTTTTTTTAGATTAAGGTTGTTGCTCATCACTGAGTAATTGTACTGGGTGATCATCTTCATCCCGATTATTTTCTCCAGCAGAGTGGGGTGTCTTCCAGGACAACCCCGTCCAGATGGGTGGTTGCCCAATGTTTTGAATAAGCACGAGATAAGTCAAGAGATTCAATCAAGCATTTATGGGATATTCTGGTACAAATACTATGGAATTTTTTTTCCCCCACTTCCATCAACCAGTCAGTTTCTTCAGAATGGAGCCACATCCCTACTGCAGAATTCCAGACATTGGTAGATTCTGTCACTGCACATACGGGCTGTACTGGCTGCATTTAGTGGCCCAATGCCCTATTAAAACACTTTATAATGGTGGTTCCATGGATTTTGTCCACTACCTGTACCTCATTCAAGGCAACAGCGGTATTAGTGGTGGGGATTTGAACCCATCAGTTATCAGTCATGAGTCTAATAACTCACCAACTACGCTTTCTCTGAAAAGGTGTAGAAAGAAACTAAAATAAAATTGTGATACCAAGTTCCAGGAAGTTCTTAGCTAATTCAAGACACTTTATATTATTGATCTACACTTCAGAGCACAATTAAATGTCATTCATAACATTATACAGATACATGAACAAGACGATTATAATGCAAGATTGTCAGGTTTTATTTTAGTTGTCTTCACGGTTGTAGGAATTCCATTCAGTTTCATGTGAGGAAAGTCATTTATAAATACACGCTTCATAAAATACATAAGATCCACAAGAATCATAGTCATTTTGAATGTGAAAAATGGCAACTAAATTAAGCCTTCACATAATTCAATTAGGCACTTTTTATGAAAAACGATAAAATGTGGACCATGTAGATCTCTTTGGAAACAGCTTTGCATTACAATTCAATTACATTTACACTGTTCTAGAGACAAAAGGTATAAAGACCGATCATCGAGTTTTAGTATGAAGTAGTACAGTTTACATACATGCAAATACAGTATATAAAAAGGGGTATACAAACAGCAAAACAAAGCCACATCTTTTGTAATATTTATTAGGTTGATTTTTGTTTTAACTCCAATAACCATTTAGTAGCCACCTAAATTCCAAAATAATAGTATTATACTTATTACCATTAATACATTTCATCAGTAGTAGCAATACCACCACTATCTGTAAAGGTGTTGGGAAACAATTCCACTTAACAGCTACCATGAAGTTTAAATAAAACATAAGATTACAAAGCAGACTCACTAAACACTTTATTAAACTATGACGTTGCAGTCACCTTAAAAAGTAATCTTCTTTCTTCTGAGAACAGTGACCTAACAGGTCATTTAAATAATATGCAATATGTAGTATGTTGCAGAAAATTGTTGTTCCCACTCATATCAATAAAAACAGTCAGAGAATCAATACCATGTTTATCCAGGTTTACTCTTAATGCCTCTAGTTCTTTTTTATCTTCTTTCTAGTTACGATAAGAGTTAGGTAAAAGGTTCTTATGGGTGACTTTTCAGTGTTATCCGTCAGTTCAAACAATCTGTTGAAGTCTGTTAAATAATTCTTATCATGATTAATGACCCAACCAAAAATTAGATTTCAATGCGCTTAACATGTTGAAACTTCAACAAATAAACTCAATACCGATCTGTAACTTGCAAAAATTTTAAGTCATTCTGTTACATCATTTCCAATTAAAAAAAATCTTTTTCAAGTATCTTATAATACTAAGACATTTGTAAATCTTTGTCTTCATTTTGCACATGTTACTTTTTCTCCTATTACATGTGCACTTTCATCTCACTAGCTAACAAACAATCTGCCTTAGATTCAGCATGTCATTTAGGTTTATATAAAATTATTTCAACATTAAAACCAACTGTTATTTCCTTATTCAATGTCATTCTCTGTGCTGCAATAAATGAATCCCATCTTCCTAAAAGACGAATTCTGTATGAAATTAAATTTTGGCATTATGTTAGGGTGCTAATTCAAAGAGCCTCAAGGCAAGTTCATTTTGTTGCCTTGTTCATCTGGAAGACCGCTATAGGATACCAAAAACTGTCAGCACAGAAATAATCATGCATAACATGCACTGGACATTTCTTGGACATCCCAGGGCAGTGACTTGATAGCGTCATTATAGAATCTTCAGCAATTAGAGAGTTCTGGGTACAGAACACCTCATGTGTTCTCTGAGTCACTCTAGTGAGATACTGACCAATCTGTGAATTATGAGTGCTATTACCAGTTTTGATCAATAAAAATTAACTCTTATGCTTCTGCTGCAGTCACTCAGGAGAGATGAGCTACTGCTGATGAAAAATTACAAAAAAATAATAATAATTTGGGTGTATGTCAACACAATGAACTACACTAGCTTGTTAGAGGAGCTTAATTGATCACTATCAAGATCATATTATGTTAATAAAGGTGGTACCAAGATATCTCATATTTTAATGAATAAAGATTTTGGTTTCCCCCCTGCTCAAGGTCATATGAACGTGGCTTTCTGAATTATGTTTACTAGACTTTGTAAAGCTGTTTGCAACCCAGTGTAACAAAGACACATGCAAGTAGTTAATAGTTAAAATACAACAATCCAAGCCAGGCAAAAGCTCTGCTCACTTTCAAAGTCAAGGAAAAAGTTTGGCCCCTGATCAAGTTCTGTACAAGTGAGAACTTTTAAGAGATTCCCCATTTGGTTTCTGAAAGAGAAAAGCAAGAAGATAGGTGTACAGTATTGTGGACAGTAAATCAAACCTTTTCCTGGGTCAGCACCGCTCTCTGAGGAGGAAGAGATGATGGCTCAATCCTAAATTGCCTTTGCTTGAATCACTGATCTAAACCATGTGATTAAAAGGAATCAAGTAATGCTTTTTACCCTCCAGTAATCTTCCTTCAAACTTACTTTCAAAGTCCAGGAAAAAATGTGGATAGTTTTCTATTTCCCTTGTTAGGACTTTAAGAAGATTACCCATTCCAGCAAACCTAATTGAAATATAACAAAAAAAAAAATTAAATGAAAAAAAAAGTCAGTCTCGGTGATACTTACAATGGCTGAGTATAAGGGTATAGGCAGCACTGCACAACATATCAGTTTTTTTTTTTAAATATACACTGCAGAAAATTACTCTCTAATTTCAGGATATTAGATTAATGTTAACACTTTCCATATTTTTCTGAAAAAAGTGTAAATGAAGAACTGCTTTTTATTATATTTCAGTTGTGGAGTACTGTTTTAATACCCAGTTAAAACATCTACACAAACATTATTATTAAAAAAATGGTACATTTATATATGATAGAGAACAATAACATTCTTTAAGACTATTATATGTAGCTTTCATTCTTATATCACAGTTGTTTAATGGATTAAAAAGGGTAGCAATATGAAATTGTCTAAGCATACTGTATTCGTCTTTTTAAGAACGATTATAAATTCACTCTCACCAAGAGCTAAATACAACAGGTTTTATTTAAAGCACAAATATGGAGCCTCTATGCATTGACAATATATCATTAGAATCAAATGCATATTTCCTCAACGTTTGTTAATTAAGAATTTAAATAATCTCTGAACTGTCATTCCTTCTGCTTCCACTTGTCTCTATTGTGATTGCACCCCCAAGTACTTTGAGTATACTTCTATATTTACTGTTCATTAGAAAGACAAGCCTTCAAATAAAATCCAATGATGTATCATTCAGAAAGGTTTCAGAACCTACCTCTGAGTACAATGTTCAAAGACCCTTTCCAATTAGTATTTAAAATCGGGTGGAAGTGTGTAATTCACACACTAAGAAAATACGTAAAAGCTTTAGAAAATGAATAGCCCAGTTATTTATAAGTACATGTCCATGAAACTGAAATCAGTATGTAAACACGTGTATTCCTTTAATTTTCCATTTGCTAATGTAAAGTACATTATTAAAACCTAATTAACATAGTGCAGCCTTCTTTGTAGTAAAGATGCACTCATGAAGTGTCCATATGTTATGAATGCATACACTTGCCATTACAAGCTTTCCGGTGAGGTCATGTGGAAATGCATCCTTTTAATCTTACTTTCTGACGCTAACAGAACCCACTGAACCTTAGACTTCAGGAGGAATTTTTTAAAGAATTTTCACTCTATGAAAACTATTCCTCAACAACAGCCAGAAACCATAAATTCAATTAAGCATCTTGATTCAATAAAAAAGACCTCCCAAAATAAAGCATGGGAATTTTAAAACACCAGCTTGAACTACTAAACAGATCTCAGTCATGTTGTGTTCATAAATGTACTAATTTGTAAATAGAAATACACGGTGTAAATGTCCCAGCATAATTTCTCCAAACACTAATATGCACTAGTATACACTTCAATTAGAAAAGAAATGATTCCAAGTAAAGTGAACTGGTCTTTGTGTGTGTGAGACTGTATTTCTATCCTCACAAAAGAAAGAAGTAACTCATTTTAAATCATTTTAACCTTGGGGTCTAAGGCAGCTGTTAGTATTGTGCTGGTGCATTTTTTTAATTTACAGCAAATGTCTTGGATATGTTCATTGATATTTTTGACAATGGCCAATTAATTCATTTTTTATACTTTGAATAAATGTATTTTTGAAAATTCAGATATCTCACAACATTAGTAACCCTGAATTTACATCAAAGACTACATCAAAGTGCTGAAAACTGCAAACTGCTCCTGAAAACAGGATAGTAAGCAAACAGTGGCACTGTATCAATAGCTGCAGCAGGTTTTAAAATACACTGCATCATAGAATTAAGGTTTAAATCAATGCACAGTGGTAACAGTTTTCTACATTTAATTTTACATCTGTACGATTGTCATTGTCAACTTTGTAATTACTTTATTTTACCCATTTTCTAAATTCTGGTTTATTTCTGTTCTTTGTACAGAACTGCCAGTGTCTCCTCATACTTCGTTACTGCATGTGCTTAGTATTCAGAATTTCAGTGCAAAATTAAAGAGCCTGTTCTAATATTTAGGAACCAGCATGACGCATAAAAACCTCAAATCTGGCAAACTGATGTAGACCTCTTCAATAGCTTAATTTTAAACACATGGTAACTGCCTCCTTTCTAGTCTTTCATTAAAAAACAAATTTGAACTGCGTCACTGAACTAAGACATTGGGTACCAGTAGCACTAAGAGTTTAATTTGAACCACACCAGCTCTTTCCACATGGCACATGTAGCATTTACATGGTGATTAATCATACAAGGAGCACGCTGTGTTAAACATCGGCAATCAATTTCATTATGCAAGAAGCGTCTTGCCACAGTAGACATATTGTGTAAAGAACACAGGTTATTGTTTGGCGAGAATACTGAGGCCAAATACCTACATGAAAGTGGACATTGTGCAGCTGTTTTGACAACCTTGCAATGTAACTCAGTGGATTTCCTGTGCTGCAGACATTTTACCCTTTTTGACATGGGCCTATTAAAGCATACAACTACAAAGAATAGAAAGTTCAGGTTTAAAATAAAATGTGAGACTGCCCTCTGCAGTATCCTTTCTTGCACAGCGAGAACTAGCAGGAACAGCATGAAGACTAACAATGTATACCTTCAGTTACAGCCTATGCAGAGAACAAAAAAATAACCCTGAATAATAAACAATGCTGAACACATTTGTGCTCATGTCTATTTGTGCAGTAAATATTGCAGTTAACAACCATGCCATTTGTTTTCTTTCAAATGCCTAACCTCGTTTTCATTTGATAATTTCCCAAGTTGTTTTATTGCCATAGTGAAACCTACTGATTAAAAGAATTATGCTGGTAACCAAGGATTATAACATAACCTTAAAGCTAATGCAGTAATAAGATAATAATCACTCTTAACTTGTCAACACCAGCAAAAGCTCATAACGGAAGATGCAACAGTTGATCACTGGTGTGCTTAACATTTACTGCTGCACGCTATCAACAACAAAATCATTCTCATAGTGCCAAACTTGGCGTTTCATATATGTGAATTTTTATGAGAATATCTACAATCCTGCATCATAGTTTTAATAAGTGGAAGAAGCTTATTTGAAAATTTGATATTTCTAGCTACCCATCTACAGTTGTCACATAATAGGCTGTGAGCAGCCTCTTGTGGCCACTGGAAATAATTAACAAGAATGAGCAGTGCTGTACATTTATTGTTCAAAAGCTAAAAAGCAGTACTTTTACTGCAATTATGTAACGGATAGGTACAAAAGCCTCAGTGTATAACTCTGGCACAGTCACAAATCCATGCTGCTGTAACATTCTTCCAAATAAGTGGCAAACAGGGAATATGTAGTCAAGTTCAAGAACATGGGAAATCATAGAAATGTCTATGTTAGCATTTTCATTACAACCATTAGCCTTACATTCGGTAAGAATTTATTACCTGCTTTTACATAGCTTCACTTCCTGATGAAAAAGTAAACAAACAAGTATGGATGTTCTTATCTTGCTCTTTGTAATTAAAGAGATACAGCAAGCAGTTTGTATCAACACCAACTAATTCAGTGAGTTCAAGGGAACCACTCTGATTTTTTGGATTTCTCCCACTGACCACCCACCATGCATTTTCACCACAGTTTTCTGAATATAGGTTATGTGCATAAGTACAAAGTTTGTATATTTATTCCAAGATAATAACAAATGTTCTATTTTTTTCATTTTGAAAATGAAGGCTACTATATTTTTCCTTTTGACTTTTTGGTTTCATTTATACACTTATTTTTCAATTAATCAGGCTTTCTAATCAGAAGTGGCAAGTAATTGACCTATCAATTCTAATGCAGTTCCACAAGAGCACATTATTTTGGTAAATCAGAATGGCTATTCCATCAGTGTATTGATGAAGGTGTGGGATTACAAAATATGAAGCTAAACTCTATACCCATGCAATGAAACTTAATGCTTTAGGACAATATGTATGTCATGAGGAAAGTGAAATGAATTAGTTGTGTATATTGCATATTGAAAATTCAGGAGAACAGTGTCACAGTTTATTATTCGGTCTAAGTATGGTGATTT
The DNA here is from genome assembly GCF_059453375.1 of Lepisosteus platostomus. Classification (NCBI taxonomy): domain Eukaryota; kingdom Metazoa; phylum Chordata; class Actinopteri; order Semionotiformes; family Lepisosteidae; genus Lepisosteus; species Lepisosteus platostomus. The sequence goes on from NC_142613.1 coordinate 42,328,590, forward strand.
TGTTCTGCACATGATAGTAACTGTTTTACGGAACCGTAAAGAACAAAATAATTAGCCCTCTTTCAGAATTTCTGAATTTTTGCACATTTTCACCCATTAATCTTATCAGAGCTTCGTGTGGGTCTTAGTGATATAGAGTGCCGTGAAAATGTATGTGCCCCCATCCCGATTTCCTCTATTATTGCATATTTGTGACACTGGATGTTGAGACAAAATCTAGTATTATATAAAGGGAACCTGAGTGAACAAATAACACAGCATTCCACATATCATCATATTTTTAGTGGAGAACATATACAATTTTATTTTTATGTAGTGCTTTTAATCATAAAGGATCTCAAATACAAACAGGAGAGAGCGCACCACCAGTAAAATGAAAGACCCACTTGAGTGACGTGCAGCAGCCCTGTTTCACAGCTTTATTAAGTGGAGAAGTGAGAAAATGCCATAGCAGACTACACTGTGCAAGACTATAGAGTAGAATTTAGCCAGAGCAGCAAGGTTAAATGACCAAGTATTCGCAGGAAGGCACAGCCTACACCTCAGTGCCCCGTTAACATATTGGGGAAGTGGCTTGGAAATGCTTCAGTTCAACCTATTGGGTAATCCAATCCCACAAACCTTTTATTGGAAGTTTCCCCTCCCAGTACTAATCAGACTCAGTTATGAAGGTGTGGTAAAAAACTACACCACTAAGAATTTATGGTCTAATATTTATACATTTTTTACCTTTACCTAGTCCTCACCTCATCTGCCAGATGACATACAATAACAAAATAGAATTATTATTTGAAATATAAATAAGCCCGCATTCAATATCTCTGTATGAAAAAGCTTCACCCAGTTAAGATGGCATGTAGAATCAGGTAATGTAATGTAATGTTGCTTAATTAGCCCTATACAATTTCTTGGATTAGGAATTCGTCTTTTCACATACCCCAGCTTGCTCTCCATGAGACAGACACAGAGAGAGGGAGAGAAGCTTGGGGTCAGAGCGCAGGGTCTGCCATTGTACAGCGCCCCTGGAGCAGTTGGGGTTAAGGGACTTGCTCAGGGGCCCAACGGAGCAGGATTCCTCTGCCAGCTGCGGGATTTGAACCTTCCAGACCTTCCAGTCACAGGCACAGATCCTTAGCCACAGAGCCACTGCTCCGCCCCAGGTGTACCAAAACATGCAAATGATTAGTTACAAGAAGTGATTCTGCCTGTACTGTTTATATATAATCATTAACTTTGCCAATTATAACACATGACCAGATCAAAATAAATCTTTGACAGTCTTAGAGAAAGAATTATCAGTCTGGGATGGGTTACAAAGCCACTTCCAAACAATAGAAGTCCATCATTCCCCAGTAAGAAAGAATTTACAAATGGAGAAAAATCAAGAGCAGTGCCAGTCCATCCAGGAGTGACTATCCTACCATATACTCTACAAAATGTGAGCATATGCTCCTAGAAATCCCAAAGAAAGTTACATCCAAGAATCTACATGCTTCTCTCACTATGGCGAATGTCAGAATTCAGGAATCCAACATCAGGAATATATTGCACAAGAACAGCTTTCATGGAAGGACAGCCTGGAGGAAACCCCTGCTCTCCAAGAAGAACATGGTTGTACGTCTTACGTTTGTATAACAGCACTTGAATGAAAAACAAGACTTCTGGAACAATGTGATCAAATGAGCCAAAAGTGGAGTTGTTTGGTCATAATGTAAAATGACAGGTTTGGTAAAAAACAAACACTGTCTTTAACCAGAGGAACCTCAAACCAACCATCCAACATGGTGGGTAGATGGTAATCAGATAGAGATTGCTATGGTGGGACCTAACTAGAGTTGTGCATTCAAGAAAGCCCTCAAACATCACACAGCTGAAGCACTTCTGTAAGGAAGACTGGGCCAGAATTCCTCCCAAGTGAGGTGACAGACTCATCAACTTTTACAGGAAACATTTAATTCAAGTTATTGCTGGTAAAGTTATTGCTGGTAAAATGGGCTGACAAGTTTCTGAATCAAAGTGCACTTACTTTTTCACACTAACATTTGAATGCTGACTGATTTTTATGAAATAATGAATAAGTACATTTTCTTTGTTGTTAAATGAGATTAGTTTAATCTACTATAAGGACAAGATGAAGGTCAAAACTTCTAAATATGTTAAACCAAAACCATTTTAAACCATGGATGTAACAAAAAAAAAGAGAGATAAATAAAACGGTAGCCACAGCCCACATAGGCAACCAAGGCACTATCCATCTGGAATGGATGTATCCTTAATTATGTCGAATTATTTTGGAAAGTATACACAGTACATTCCTGGTTAGGGTCTTGAATTCAAGGTAACCCCTTGGACATCAAGTCTGAACCTTCCAATTTGGCTATGTCTTACTCGGTACACATATTAGAAAGAAATACTCAGGACAAAAAAATCTTCAATGATAAAAGTGAAGTGTAAAACACTTAGGATGCCAGATTCTCCATTTTCTAATTTCTTAGGACAAAAATTTGAGACTGAACAAAATTTAAAAAATCATGCAGAATTTTTACAAAGGCAGTACCCGTTTTGCTTGGCTTTTTATTTAAAAAAAGCCATCAAGACTTAAAAAAAACATCACTATTACTATTGTTGGCCTACAGGCAGTGCTAAAGAGGCTATTTAACGTGTTTAGGATGGGGAAAAAAGGCTCCTTGCTACCTTTTTCTAGAGTGTACCAGCTGACAAGATTCCGAGTGATCTCTACTTGATTCAATGCTCAGGATACCTATAAACCTCCCTCATCTTTAAATTGAATTAATTAATCTATTTCTACTAAATAATATTTTCTATAGGTGGTCATTTTGAAAATAACCTTAGGACCCTAGGTTATCATCAGCCATACTGAAGTTCATTAGTTCATTTTTGTGTATGTATCAAAGGTGGATAGAATTTTTTATATTACATGGTAAGGACATTAGTATTTATATTTTTTGGCATGGTTTTGCTGTTCTCAGTATATTTTTACTGTCCAAATGGCACATTATCAGTGGAGCATCTTTGAACAGCAGCACTAGATCAATGGTCTTATAAAAAAAGATAATGCCACTGGGTTTTAAAAAACACCATTGTGAAGCTCAGGTTGTCATATTTCTTATGATATTAAGTTTGTGGTGTTGTGTTTTGATTTTGCTGCTTAAAACTGATGGAATTAATACATTTTGCTGTATGAATATTAACAGTATTATTGCAAGCAGCGCTATCTCATTAATTTGTTTAATTAGAAAATACTTTCAAACTTAACGGTTGGATCAAGAGGATACTGGTGCAATACTTAAAGAGATGATTAAAACATTTGCCGGAATGCAACATAAAATGCAGTGCAGATTTCCAAGGCAGTGACGGATCCGTCTATGGTTATGTATAAATATTTATGCTGGAACAGCTTAATTGAAATGGGAGTTACTTACACACCTTCTAGAAAAGAACATTAAGAAACACTGAAATTACTGATTTAAACACCAGTATGAAGTTGTCACTTACAGTTTGCCATGCAATTTGTGATTTTTCTACCGCAACATTTTGCTTCAATCCCAAAGCAGTGTCCTGAATTAGGCAGAGGTGCAAATCTTAGTACTGTGATGAATGAGTTTCATGTGCATTTCATTGCAACAGATTTTAAATGACTTATTCAGCTTGAACATCTTAAAAATTATGCAGTCCACTATCCAAATAAAGATTAAAATAAAAATAGCATATACATCTACATTCAATATTCTTAAAACTTGTAAGGTCTGATGAGTTTATAAAATAAACCTCTATGCCTTCTAATTGCAACCCTCTAAGGTTCAAATGTCTACATCTTTACATTTTGTAAAACTTTGGCAGCCCTGTAAAACTGCTTATTAAACCACATTTTAACAATTCTAAGCTACTTCCCTACTAACTGAACCAAACACTGCCTGCCAGACTCTGTGAATGTTATCACAGGTTCATTCCAAAGCCAGAAAATACATTTTTAAAACTGAACACAAGCTTTATATATATTATAGTCAGATTGGTTTTTGTCTATTATATCTAAAACATACAACATATAAAAGTTGAAATATTAGACAATTAAGATTCTTCATAGTTGAACCTTACAAGAGTATGCACAGACCGTGAAAAGGCAGTGTCAAAAATGGAAAAAAAATCCAGTCCTTGGCATCAAAACGAGGCATCTTAGGCAGACAGTCCTCTCTATTTTTAAGTAACACAGAGTATTCAGATAATCAACTGAAAACCCTGCTGGCTTCCAAAAGCCAAGCTGTTTACTCTTTTTTTTGCTTGGCTTTTATAGCATTAGGCTTTGGCGTCTTTCATGCTGAGCTATAGCGATCTGATTTTGTTAGTTTTAATTAAAGACGACATGCACGCAGAATGGCCACAAGGTACAGGCAGCCTTTGAATTGTTAATGCAATGATGTGAAGGCTACACAGCGTTTCATTGTTCTGACTGCAGTGGTGATGCCGAGATATCTAAACAAGTCAGTTGACAGGTTTTGGCTACAGATCAGATTTTATTCTGCTGTACTGAATAATAAAAAAACTAACAAATGTTATATACAATACTACATTTGTGATTGCTTTTATTTATTCAATCTGGAATTGGATGTTTTTATTGTAACTCCACCCAATTTGAAATTGCCAGTTGTTTTTTTTTTTAAAGCTTGGCTTCTCGATGGCAGATCCTCTACTTAGGGTAAAATGTGCAACCATACCTCTCCAGCAAGCCCACCAGTTCATAATCTGACACTGCAATCCCCATAGCACCTGACAATACAGGTAACGCTGACTGGAGGAGTGGCAAATTCCTCTCCAATGTCACTGGCCACCAGGTTTCAAAAGTGGCAGTTTCGCTGAACAGTGGAAAGATGAAATAAGTAATCCTAACCCTTACTACAGTACATAGTGCTTAACCAGTTGTGCATCATTGCTTGAGGGTCACAACTGGCTTATAATATGACACATGTCTAAACTAGCTACATTTGGCCACTAAGATGTCTTCCTTGCTGCCCAATATTTTGAACTCGTCATACAAGAAAGATAATTAATATAGCTATACAAACATTATTTCTTAAAGCACAATTGTAACACCTTTTTAAGCATTTTTTTTGGCAATTCCGCAAAAAAAAAAAGTTTCATATTAGGAAACTACTACCACGTAATAGTTTCAAAGCACCGTGTAATAGATAAAACATGTAACAAAATCCTGGGAGTGACAAAGCTATACTTAACAGCACCAAGGTAACTGGAGAATAATTCAAGTCAAATCAAAAGGGGAAGTACCCACTGAACATCTCATACCACAAGTCAAATTGAGCTGCTTTAGCAAATTAGCTGAATACCAAGGGATAGAATACTAAAAAATGGAGAGTGCAATTCAAACTGAATATAAGCTTTAAAAACACAATTACATAATTTATGTGGCAGCGCCATTTCTCACAGGAACTGCTTACTCAACTGAGGTGGCAGGTACAGTAAAGGTCAATGACAGTTGTGGAAGTAAACAGGATGTAATAGTTTGAACAAAACAGGAAAATGAATCATAGAAAGGAAGTCTCATATATACTTCCTTCAGCACAAAGCCTTGACACCTCCCTCCAATTTATTGTACCGTTACAAATACTTAGTCTCTCAAGTTGTATAACTAGGAGTTGTAAGACTAAGATCAAGCTGGTTCTTTAATCCAAGTTTATAATTGATTACTTCTGCTACAAATACAAACCAATTTATGAATTGCTAGTTTTTAATGTTTTTTTGATTTTTTGTTTTTGCCTGGACTTTTTCCCAACAAATTTTCTGACCTATATTTCAATCCTTGAGCATCAACAGGTCCACATAGCCTCTTCTAAAAGTGGCATATTAAACGCTCATCCTACTGTTCTTTTTAAATCGCATTTAAATACTACAACTTACAAGAACATGCATGTAGATTTAACAGGTGTAGTACATGGTTACTGGGTCTTAACCAACATAGACCACGTGGCTAAAGTTAAAATGATCATGTATATAACAGGTCAACAATAATTGGGCCACTGAAGAAGTCATTAGTCATTTTTAAAATACACTTCAAATATATTTAAAGATTTCATTATGAGCTGCCAAGGAGTACTTCAGGAAGTGCAGTTAAACTGTATATGCTTGAATAAGTACAAACAATGCTCACAGCATACAGTAGTTGTGATTGTAAGATTTGATCAGTTCTTATTTATGTGCAAATTAACACACTGCAGTAAACAATCCTTTCTCTGGTGACTTGCTGGAGGAATTGTTGTGACAATTGTCCCACCACTCATGTTTTTTGTCAAATATCTAAGGATGGTCACTACCTCCAGGAAAACATCCGTGCATTAATTTATTTCTCTGTCAAAGCGTAAACTGCATGCTAGCATTCCAGTCTTTGTTTTCCTTCACATTCTTATTACAGGGGACTTCCTTTCAACAGTACTAATCTCATCCTTTTGTTTTGTGTATTTTTGTGATTTTAAATGACCATCTATTTTTATCTAATCAATGCGGTCCAACTGATAAATGACAAGTTTTGTAAAATAAGTTATACCCTACATACTGTATATGTACAATAAACTAAGTGGACACATTCACTCAAGCATTTTCATAGTTTGCATGGACAATTTGGACCATTAAGCACCACTATATTTGAATTGACATGCTGAATAATTATATACTGCAATTTACACCAAAATAAGCAAACTATTTTTTTAAGGATAAAGACAGAAATATTATAAATTCCAATAAAATACCAGATTTAAATTGCATGCACAATGGAGTTGTTTTCACTTAAATTGCTAATAGTGTGTGTAAACATAAAACATTTTTTAGTTATATAAAATAAAAAATCATTACTGTGCAACCCACAATCACCAACTCTCCACAAGAGGGAGCCATTGTATTGAAAACACAAAATACGGTTTGTGTAATAGCAAAATAAAGCCTCCTTTATCAATGTTGATTAGAATTTCATTAGAAGTAACACTGAACACAAACAACAGTATTTGAGCTCCTCAGACTGAAATGAGCCCCCCAGTTTCTGCTTTATGAAATATACAAGAACATGGAGCCTCCGATCACAAAAGTAGGTGCCACACCTGAAGAAGGCTCCACGGCCGAAACGTTGTGTTCTCTTTCTTCTTTTTTTCAGCATGGAATAAACCTATTACTTGTTCCTTTGCAGCTAATATAAATTACAATTAACAGTTTTACAATGCTTGAGCTTTTAAAGATTATGTTGTTCTATGGTGAAATAAAAAATTTCACTTTAAAAAGTATATGCAAAATTTCAAAACAATGAGCAGAAAAAATCACAATAACGCATAAAAGGACCTTAGCAATTTTGCATACTTAAATGCCAATTAGTCTATGCACAGTGTCTTGCATAAGTATTCACCATCTTCCAGTGATGTCTCATTATTGCAAGGCTTGAGCAGGTTTGCAAAGAATGAGTGAAAGATATACAATCCCGGTGTGCACAGTTTGTAGAGAGGTATGCAAAAAGATTCATAATTGTAGCCAAAAGGACTTCCACTAGGTAACAATTTGGGGATGAAAATACATTAAACTATCATGTTTTCTGACTTTCTTTGCTGACCTCTACTGCTCATAAAAGCGTTCATTTTTTAGAATTCAAGTTTGGATTAAAAATATTTACTTACAAAATACACATATTTGTAATCAACAAAATAGTAAAATGGGACATCATTAGAAGGAGATGAATACTTTTGAAAGGCACTGTATGCACATATACATAATAAGAAACCCTTTAGCACAAACTGAGTTATGGAGGACTCACTGCTATGTAGCTTAACTATTTCATCTAGAAGAGGATGTGAAAACAATAGCATTTTATTTTGTGTGGTTACCAGTGTTAGATGGATACTGCAGATGCATAACAGTTTCCTGTCTCTCGTGTACTGGTTAACATACACAAGGCATGAGCTGAAGTGCAAAAGGTAAAATTTTAAATGCTTTTACATTTCCTGTATAGCTTAACTGTGACAAGATTCACAAAAAATGACTGCACCAGTGTACAAGAAAACAGCTCATTTCACTATGTCTTGAAAGCAATCCAATTAATAAACTGCATTTTTACTATTCTTAATAAAAAAAAAGCTTGATACAACAAATCTTTGACACTTGAGTCATGTATGGTCTTTCTCCATTTTCAAAATGGTACTGCTAAGGTTGTTTTCACTGCTAACCTTGGCTTATGGAAAACTATAAGCAATTTCGATCCTCCCATCATTAGAGAGTAAAGGTCAGATGTTGCTATTTATCAATCACTAATCTTACAGAAATGTCTCTCTGCTACAGTATCGGTTATAAGTGTTTCAGTTTTATGAAGATATGCAAATAATGAATGATAATTGCACTTCCTAACATAGGGAGCCCTGCCTTTTTAAATATTCAGAAAATACGTAGTGGAGAGAATTTGCCAGGTCTGCAGCTCATAATAAAACCTTCACCAGACTCTGTGAATAATTTGTCCTTCACAGTACACTCTGTACAGTCTCATGTTCAGTATACAGAATTGCAAGAATGTGTGAAGAATTCAGACAGTTCCATTTTTAGTGCGGGTAAGCATGTGGTAGAGTGAAAGTGACAAAAGACTACTTCTTTGTTCAACCTTTTTGTTTAATGCCCTTTTTCTTCCTATTTGTGGCAGATGCGTGTGCTTCTTGCTCACACTGTGGTAAATAAAATACAGTAGGGTGTTGACATTCATGAAGGTTCAGCGCAGAGAACTTTTGTGAATAGTCAAATCTGCATAAACCAAGTCCACCTCTATACCGTTACATAAAGTACTAGAGTATATAGTAGGTAGGTTAAACAACATACATAGCCCTCCCTTATTTGATAATTAAAGTATTAATGGAGTGGCTTGAAGTTATTTTAAAAAACATTGATCAAGTAAAAGAAACAACATTAATCACTAAGTTATAGTAATCTGTTAAAATAACATGAGTCCCTCTATCTTTCTGCCTCTGTGATTAGTATGCCCCACTGTAGTGAAATGGGCAATAAAACTGTCTGTGAGACTGTAAATCTTGTCGTTCTCCACTCTGGCGGATGCTGGATAGTAGGTACTTGGGCAGGGGGCTGAAAAAGGTTCACTAAATAACAAGATCCATCTCAAGATCCTAGTCTGCAGCACCACTAATTTGAAAGGTTAACCTTCTGTTTGGTTTTATCCAAGCCCCTGTTGGCCAGACCAAATCAGGTAGAAGTGAATTTGCAAATGTTAAATGCATAGATGTTGAAACTCTGCTGGATCATTAAGATATTTTGCTTGCCAAGCAAACAAAACTGCAAATTATTGAAGAAATAAAAAAGACTTAGAATAAGAATGCTTGTCTGACACTAACTGAATGTGCATGGCCATAACCAGGATAAACAATCCCATAAACATGACTATTTATGCTGTTTTCATCTCATTCTATACATGAAATATGTAGACACGTGCAAATTCAGACAGACCTAACCGTGTTGAAAATGTTAAGTGGGAAGCAACATTGTAAAGGTCCGTGCTGACCAAAACAACTGATATTCAGCTAGCTGTAACCCACAAAATCTCAACCATGCTGTTGAGATACGCATGGTGAAAAGCAGCAATTCAAGATTTATCACTGTGGTGAATTTCTGGGTTTTAATTAGTCTAATCTGCTTAGGTACATGCACATTCAATGTATATATACACAATATATGAAAATATTACTTAAAAGAATAAAGTCACTCATAAAATTATGTGAAAGCAACAGGTCAAAATTGCAATAACTTAATGTTGAGTATGTCTTAAAGAATGTTGCGACTTCATTGGGCAAACATACATACAGGTAGCTGCAGCCAGCTCAATGTTTTCCCCACTCACCTAACTAACCAAGCCAGATGAGAATCTTTTGTTTTTTTTTCAAAAAGAGAAAAATCACAGGTCATCAACTGCTGGTGATATTCTGTGAATTCAGTCCCATTATAGATGTCCTAGATTATTTCAAAAGATGCATTGTCTTGTAACAAGACCCTGGAACCACTATAAAGGTGGCCTCAGCCCTGAAAATTATACCACGAGAACATTCGAGATCCCCAGTCGCCAGGCCACTGTCTTACAAGACGGCTAAACTGCATAGTGACAACATCACACTCAAGACTGTTCCATTTATTTACAAGATACATTGAGGAGCAGTCTCTTTCACAATACTAGAGGACATCATCTTATCATACTATTCATCATACTTTTTTGCCATGGCATTTAATAGGCACACATGGCATTTGACACCATTCATCGTTATTCATGTCCAATGAAAAACATTAACCTACTGAGCGCACCTTAAATAATGTAACAAAAAGTGACTTATTTTTAATTCATCAGACCAGTTTTGGGGTTAGAGAAATAAATCAACTTGACAGGATAAAATTAACAATTTACAAAACTATACAAGAGATATCCAATTACACATACACACAACATGTGCATTCCAGAATCCTACTTCCTATAAGCCTAGAAGCCCAGAATTCTACACCTATAATCCAAATACACAATTAAAAAACCTTAATAAAAAGAAAGCCTTAATTCTAACAAAAATAGTTATTATTCAATTAACTCCCTACTACATAGATACCCAAAAGTGAGAGGAAATTAATTATCTATACATAACCATTTTATAATATAATAAAAATTCATATTGCTCCCATTTTTTTTCTGATTTTCTTTTGACAAGCATTGACATTTTTCTGGGATCGTAGTATCTTTTTTTTATTTACTATATAGTAAAGTACTATCATTTTCAAAATGTTACCTTTTTCCACTTACTGGAGAAGGACTTGTGTTAAGGTCTTGGTTAGTTTTATAACATGGGCTTGTCCTTTCTTTCTGTAAAAGAAAAAAAATATTAGCTTAGATATATACATGTCCATTTTCTATGGGTATGATGCACATCTTGTGGCCACATTTATAAATCAGCAGGAATGAGAGTTTAATCATCTTTATTCATTCCCAGGTAAAAGCATTAACCTACTGAAGTTGAATGAACCTTAAATGTATTAAAATGTGAGTATTTACTTACCATTTCTGTGGTTAGAGAAAAATAAATCTGTTTATAATCAACTGCATATGCTGGATATTTTATAGCACATACAAATACTTAGGGCAATTTCTGTGTAATGTTGCTTAATGTACTCTTTTGCTTTTATCTTTCAAATTTGAAATGTACAAGAGCTGATTTGAACTCTACAAAATCTTTGAAGAAAGAAAATATTAACTCAGATGGTTCAATCAGTGTGCCACTGGATAATGTTAAAAAACAGAAGACCATAATGACTAAGAATTGGGTTAACCCAAGACAGGGTAAAAAAAAACAACTAACAGTGGTACCTATACTTCACAATAATTCAGCAATATCTAGAATAATATTGAGCAAATTAATGTATTTTAACCCTAATATATAAATACACTGCATTAATGTGCACACTTTGCATCTTTCTGTTCTTTTACTGAATTAATGAATTAAAAAAGTATCCATACAAAAAATGTTTATACAGTATGATTAACTAAAGGCAGCTCTATCTCCCAAATCTGGAACATACAATTCCAAATTCCATGTACCAAAGAAATGAAAGTAGAAATCTGAAAGTAGGATTCCTGATCAGAAACCTCTTGTTAGGTAAGCTTTGTCGGTAATAACATCAAATTTCAAAATATTGAGACTATGAAGCTACCAGATGGGACACTTGTTACGTAGGCGATGAGTTGAAGTGCTGCCGACGTTTTGGCTTAATCGGAAAAGAAATTCTCCTTACCAATTAGATACATTTATTTATATCCATGACTCAAAATTATAACCTAGATCTCTAAGATTATGAAGATCATTTCTTGCTTACTAACATTTATGGTTTTCTCAATTTTTTAAATTAAATCGATTAAATAAAAAGCGCCAAAGGAAGAGAACAATGTTGACTTTCTGTGTTCTAAATGTTAAGATTTTTCTAAATGATAAAACTATCACTTACAGTATGTTTATTTACGCCTGTTTAAATATCAAAATCTGACACAAAGTCGTTAAGTTTCCTCCATTGTTACTAGTACAAATTCATAAATAATATGAACAGACAAGTTAGTGTGGAGGGTAGTCTTTCTGAAGCCATACATTATCAGTTTATATACAGTACATGCAGACGGCTGGGTGATAATGTTACGAAATACAGGAATCTAAAATGTTGATCACATTCAAGAAGAAATGTTGTGCTTACAAGTTCGTAATCTTGCTTTAATCATTTGGCATTACTTATGGAATAGTAAACAGCTCTTTCTAGTTTGCTTTGCAATTATGTATGCTGCACCTCCCTCTCAAACTAAATGAAACAGAAATAAATGACATTCTGAAATGAATAACACTCCCATTTTATAATGGGAAGTGTATTGAGGAAGCAAATTACCCTGACAACATGATTTAAGTTCAAATTGGTAAAGAATTATGGCACATTAGCAATACTATGCACTTCCTCAAATTTAATCTTTTGATCGGAAAGGTCAAAGGAATAAAAGTTATATGAAGTCTGATGGCCCAGGCTGCTTGAATTTAGCTAGAACTTCCCCACATTTAAAGGAAAAACAAGTTGTTTCTAGAAGCAGCTCTCATAACTAAGCAGGTGATGCTTGTCTGACTGGACTGTTATGACTGGGGGGGGGGGGGGTGTAAATGTCCATCAGGTATTTCAGGAAACGCAACATTTCTAAGATTGATATTTGGAAAAATGTAACCAAAGAACAAGGTTATGGTCCTAGAGGGTGATGGGAACATTATACAAACTGCTGTAATCCAATGGGACAAATCTCATGGGTATTACAAATAATTATTGAATCCTTAATTATATAAAGATGAAGATCATTGTGCTGAAACAACTGTACTGTTAACGCTTCCATTCCAGTATAAAACTAATGATGGAATCTCTTCATTGGACAGGAAAACAGCAAGTGTCCTTCTTTATAAATCTTCAAGAAGGATTAGCCTCAGTCTTGCCCAGGAGTTAAAAACAGGCTTAACATTTCCTGGGTTCAGACTGCCCAGCAATAGCCAGACTTCTACGCAATTCTGTTTCACAATGACAACTGTCAGTTTTGTGATCCAGTCCTCTAACTGTTGTGAAAGCCATGCTCTTAAGTTCAGTGAAAGGTTAGGGGAGAAAGAAGTTCAATGAACCATAAAACTGAAGCAATCCCATGAGAATACGAGACAGGAAGGAAGAGTAGATATAGCAAAATTTCACTTTCAGATGCAAATAAACAGTAATCTTCCTTTCACCAAAAACGAAAGCCATACCAATTGCTTGGCACCATATTGTTTAAACAAATACTGCTCATCACTTGGCCTTTTTAACCACAAATCCACAGTTCCACAGTGAGGTACACCTGAAAGACTACAAAGGACACTAAGCTTTACCTAAGGCCTAAATTTAACCATTAGATAAATAACTACTAGCATAGAGATGGTATTCAGCTTTCTGCACTTACAAATACTCTCCTTCTAATACTACCAAACATTAAGCCATGAAAGTACCGAGTCAAGATCTCTGAAAAAAGCAACATAAATGTGATGAAAGCATTGTGATTGGGGCAAGACATCATTAGGCAGTAACCTTAAAATGTGAATCTGAAAAAGCAAACATTGCCCAGGAATTCATTCAGAAAATAATAACTTAAAAATAGTTAAATGCTGAAGTATTGCCAACACCTGTATACTGTATTATCATGATGACTGCAACAGTCAGTTTAATCCTAAATTATGGAAAGTGTGCAGTAGGGTTGTAAAGAAAGGTCGATTTTTCAGTATACATAAACAATAGTTAAAATATGCAAATTACCTTCACAGATGCATTTCTAGCTAGAAATTACATTTCTGTGTCTTGCAAGTGATCCTCAATACAGTGGATTTAGTTTAGATTCTGGTTGAAATTTAAAAATGTCCAAATATGCACAGGTTACAAAGATCTGATGGTTCTTTTGATAATGATCTAACTGTACAAGCTGGTTCTTCAACTTTACAATTACGCGACCACTTTCAAGAAATTATCCTTTATAAAAATTCTAAATGTGAAACTAAATAATTACATTTTTAATGTTAGAAAATATCAGAAGTATGAACTGCAGACAAATTCCCCTTAAACATGAAAAGATTCAATGTAGAATAGCACTGATTTTACACGATATTGGACTATGGGAGAGAGGTCTTGTGAAGTTGGCCGATAGAAATTTCTCGACAGTATTAATATTGGCGGAAATATTAATCGTATCGCAATACAACCCAAGTTATCAGAGAGGCCGGGCCAATCTTTAAAATAGGATCGTGCATTGATATTATCTCCAGTATACTTCAGGATTTGCTTATCTGGGCACCACTTCTTAACGTAGCATGGGAACGACCAGAAACATTGCCAATGCAACCAAAGCGAAAAGAGGGAAAATGATTCAGTAAACCTCTTGATTTAATTATAATCGAGTTTGTCTAGGAAAAAAAAATGTAGTCTGAACAACTCCAGAACAGACGAGAAGTCACAGTGGATAAGCCAATGCCCTCAAAGGGATATTTAATCAAACACTGATGTTTAAACCCCAAAATATACTTTAGGTGAATGTATCTCAATTCATACAGTTAAATGAAATCATTCTGTTGAACATGTTTTTCATGTTGAACATATGATCAAATATGCCAAGGTAGTAATCCAAAAATAAGTATTACATTTCACTTTTTCCTATTAACCTCATGATCACACATACAAATTCCTAGAATATACAGTAAAAATAAGTTTGGACTTTTGGAAGGCACTGTTTAGTTTTCCTCAGTTCTACTAGTAGTGTTTTCTAGACATCAAAACATACTTTATAAGGTGATTTTTTTTAACAAAGCTAAAGTGATGAAAAGAATAAAAGCAAATACATTTCTAACCTTCATAACATAGGCACCAAATGCTGCCAGTCTTTCCTTAACTCTTCATAACAATATTGCGTCACGTCTAACAACGAATACAGAGGCCTATATTTAATTGCATTGCCCACCCTTAGTTTCAAGAGCTACCCTGAACAGTCTGTGAGAATACTGTTGATTCCTCAGACTCCTAACATACAGCAGCAGTTTTTGAGATTTATACAACTGCAGCTTCTTTAGTACATAACTGTCACTACCTCATGCAGCTAATGATGCACACTTAGTGCATTCAACATGCATAATATTAAATAGCCTACAGGCCTAAAAGCCTATAGGTTCTTCTGAACAGTTTATCCAATGCAGGGATTGTGGAGGAGTCAGAGCCTATCCTGGAAAGCAACAGGTGCAAGTCAGAATGCACCCCAGATGGATGCCAGCACAGTGTACACACACAGACACACAAGTGGGGTAATCTTACCAGAATGTCTTACCAAAACTTAACAGATGTCTTGCTTCTATTACCAGAACTGAGGGAGAAAAGCGGAACACCTAAAGGAAACCCACACAAACACAGGGAGAACATATAAACTCCCCAAATACTATGGAATATATGAAAAAGAATATTAAATGTTTTCCTCTTTTGTGCAAACTGTTATAAACTGGAAGAAACTATCATAGACCTTCAGCTGTAAAAAGTTCAGCAACTCACAGCATACTTTAAAAACAACATACAGTATATGTATTTTAATCATCAGAATGGACGTTTTGCTCTATTCTTACTTTCTGTATATTACTGTACTATGAAGGAAATTGCCTACATGTTTTTTTTTATTCTAGTACGAACGAAAAAGCTTTAAAAGCCATCTTATATAGTATCAGATGAGATCTTTGCTACATAAAAATTCAAAATTATCAATGATTATGGAAATGACATAAATGAACCACAGATTTCTTTCACTAGGTGTTATGACTGAGGGAGATAACTACAATTATCTAATAATGGAGACAAAGGGCAAAAAAGTGGCAATCCATTTCCAGATGAACGAAGTGATATTACAGCAGTATATTCCAAAGGCTAAATACATCAGTTGTTGGCAGAATGCTATGCAATACCTCATGTAATTCTTTTAATAATTTTCAAACATGCACAACAACAGAACCCCCTAAATTGAAACCAGCTCAGCCCTGTAATAGTAAGCTTTACCTTGCATAACATACTTTGTTACACTGCACACAAACACAACTGCTTTTACCTGTAAGGATTACAAGGTGGTAAATATAGAAAACTTAATTGTGCATTAAATTATAATTGCTATTATGTTATTTAGAATAGTGTTAACATTCTGTAATGTTTCACGAGTTTGTGGCGAGTGCAATTCTTTATGAGGTGTGAAAATTATGCAGCCAGTCCCCATTACAAATCACCCTGCTACATGTCATTTTGCACTTACGTTGTTGATGAATTGATGACTCGACATAAAATTTCCCCCGCTGTTGCATCATTTTTCAAGTTACCGAAAACCAGCAATTTAGGAGGTAAATGGATTATTTTATTCCAGAAACAAAAAGGATTGTTCATACTGTACATTTAAAGTTAGTGCTCTTCACTATGTCTGGAAAACAAAATCTACCTTGAAGCAAATTACTTTGAATTGTGGTCTTGTCAAAACCAACAAAGTTGTGAGTTGGTGACACTATCTCTGTGTGTCTGTCATGGTTTTTAGGTATATTTAATGTATATATGTGCATCTGAGCTGTATTTTGGGAACATATCTCAAGCGAATTATTCCTTATGGTTATTCATTTCCCAAAGCTACTTTGCTATGTTGCTTTAGGAATGCACCTGTATTTATAAAGGGACCCTCTGTACTGTATTTGGCTAGCTACAAGTGAAACATACTAACTAATTAATGGAATAGTCTCTAACCCGACTCTATTCCATTAATTCTTGTGGGGGAAAAAAATCCTTCTTTAAGGTGCATGTGCAGGGTTGCTCTCTTTATGGTCCCATATTTACACTGTTCTTATGGGGAAAGGTTTCTCTGCAAAGGTTACGCTTTATGCCATGACTTTCTGGACCCTAGCCACATCAAACAGTATATAAGAGACCTTCTAATGCATGACATCCTCATCCATCTAGCTAAGTACTTGCATTAAAAAGAAAGGGTAAAACGTATGGACGTAGATTGTAAAGTACGAAACCTGAACACGGCAGTGTTGCCAATTTTAAATGAAGCGAGACCACTAGCTCCACGAAGATTGCACTGAACTAAACTAATGAATATTGTGATAATGTTAAGTACAAGTCAAACAACTTATACCAAGCACTACAATGAGTGAATCAATGTTCTGTGCAAAATGTCGTAAAGGCTTATAAATAAGTGTTCCAAGACCATGCAGTTAATGTGTCTATTGCACATGCCACCTGTGAGCAAAATATAGCATCTCATATTCGGTCAGCTAACAGGAACAGAGCAAACCCCAGAGGAACAATTTAATGCATTAACCCTAAGCTGAATGGGAAATGAATGGAAAAAGAAGTGACCAGAGAAAATTCCTCGCAGAAGGTGACTCAGTCCAGAATCAAACCTAGGTCCTAAGAGCTCTGAAACAAAGCACCAAATGTCTCATAAAAATATCAATGACCAAAATATCAACTTAAATGTATACTGTACAAATATAATAATAACCTATTTTATATAGCACCTTTAAGAGTAGAATCTAAAAGCGCTTTACAGTAGCTGTAAAAACCGTAAGAACAGGAAATGACAGAATAAGCATATAAGAAACAAATGGAAAAGGGTACACCAGAAGATACACAGTCATTAGAAAATGGAACAGACAAGCTTCAGAAAAAGGTTTTTGATTTACAAAAAATAACGTGGATTAATAAACATCTGAATATCTGAAAAGGGCTTTTCAAATAATAAACAAGCGATTTATTTTTGGGAGGTAGGGAATATAGAGTACAAATACTAGACGAGGGACAGACGTGGTTTGTTCTTTGATCATGGCTTAAATGTTATATCAAATGCTTTTTGCAATTCCCTATGCTTACATACATAACACATTATATATAATAAGCATATTGGGAGGCATCAAAATAGAACAACTGAGTTTAGCATTAAATTGTACTCAAGCAGAACTACACATATACTGTATATTTAGGCATCATGCATAATTAATGAAGTACACATTATGCTGGAACACGAACAACACCACTGTTTAAACCCATTATCCACCAAGAGTATCCATTTTGATCAATGAATGTATTCCATAGCTTTTGTGTCCTCCAATTGCTTTTAGTAATGCTGGCATTCAAATGTGGCTTCGTCCTTACAAGAGCATTTAATTCCCTTTGGGTATTGTTGATACAAATGACAATCTCAGAGGAGCTGAACTGGGGTCAGAACGTAAATAAAAAGCCTAATCCAGCACACGTTGCGTCAAGTCAGCAAAGTCTTACAAATGCGTGCATCACGAACTTTATTCAAAAATATGATAGCATACTTTTGGGTGAATTACAGTGCTTTGTGTTGAACAGAACATCAGTTTTTTCTTTGCCATTTAAAGGTGTTTTTGTGTTCAGGCAATTTATGTTTTTTTCTATGCCTGTGGAAGGTAGGAAATTGGTAAGTCGGTTTTGTAAATATATAGCTGTAAATGTTTGTGGTGCCATAAACATAACAATAAATTGTAAAAGCCTGCCACTTGGTTAGTACTCCATTGCAAAAATGTGCTGGGGAAATAAACATACTGTGTAATGCTCAGTATTCTCTGACTATAGTGTATACTGACTATATGTCCTACACTGACAGGCTGAAGGAACTTAACTTTTTCAGTCTTCACCACAGAAGACTATCTGAAACTAGTATTCAGAATTCTCAAAGGCATTAACAAACTCGAACAAGCACCAAGCAGATGTCTTCATAATGAACAATGAAACACAAACCAGAGCACACAAGTGGAAACTACTCTGGAGCTAATTTAAAACCACGAACAGGAGAAACTACCTACAGTATATTGTTGAAACTGATACCTTAGCTTTTTTAATGAAATGGCTGATTAGACCCTTTGATCAATTATTTACTAACAAGCAGACTAGTTGGGCTAAATTTATATATGAGCAATTTTGGATTTCACTATTACTGTAGATTAAATAAAATAATTTAGAATTATACTAATATACCACCAGTAATGTTCTATATGTTGAAACTGTAGGAAATGGACCGAAAAATTGGACATCTTAAAACTCCAAACTGAGTACAGAAGCAAATAAAAGCCAAAACAAGCAATTAGATCATTTGAAGGCATAAGTTAGCTATGAAGTAGTTCAGGTGGGGAGCTGCGTCAGCATGCAGAGTCTGCAAAGGAACAAGTAATAGGTTTATTCCATGCTGAAAAGACCAGACAGAAAACGCAACATTTCGGCTGTGAAGCCTTCTTCAGGTGTGAGAAAGGCAGGGCAGACAGCTAAGATTAAACACAGAACAACAAAAGAGGGGAGAGGAATTAGCTATGGTGATTTAGAGCCTAGCTAGAATGAAAACCAGCAAATGTTGGCATGTACCAAAACCAGGTTTGAGAAACATTGATCAACAAAACTAAATAATTTAACTATATTACATCTGATCACATACATGTAATTGTAAAGCTAGATTTTAGCAATCATATAAAAATTCACTGACTCAGAATAAGGATAGCACAGAAGTGCACTTGTTCACCAGAGACCCTAGTTTAGGTCACTAGTTGAATGTGACTGGTAGGGAAGGGATTAGCTGGCCAGAGCCTTCACAGTGAATCCACAAGGTTGTAAAAACACTATGAGAGATGTCCTACTCCTATTACTTATGCTAACTCTTAAAGTAGAGTCTTCAGTATTTAAGAACATAAATGGCTACAGTCGGGGGTCCGGTCACTATGCCTCTCCAAGTGCAGTACAGATGTTGCCAAAATGTAAAGAAAAATTCTGAAGGTGTACATAAAAAAACTAGCTGTTATCTATTGCAGTGTCCACAAGACTATCAATACCCAGTGACAGTACTGATGAGACTCAAGAGTTTTCCTTAAGCTACTGTTTTATTCATAGAATCACCAATTCCTTATCCCTCAAACATGACTACCTACACAGGAGACAGACTGCACATACTCTCCAAAATATGCATATCAAGGCATAGAGTTTGGCCAAAGACAGCCAAGATTCTGTCCATCAATGTCTGAAGTTCACAGTCCAGACTACCCTCTCAATTGTCACCACCAGTTATCAATCAACTTGAGAGAACCATTTTAGAATTTATGAATTTTTACTAGCAAAAACACAAAGGAAATATGTAATCCATTAATTGTATGAACAACGTTTTAATGATAAGATTGTTACAATGAGTATATACATGTAAATAAAGCTTGATTAACTGATTCATGTAATATTTAAATATCGGCAACAAAACCAGTCCAAAACTAGTACATTTATTCAGTAATTAATAGCTGCAGAGTTACAATATTGACTCCAACATCACGTTCATGATAAATTAACAAAATAATCACATTGTTCTTCTAAAAGTTAAGAAAAAATGTATTTAGCGATTTAGTGATGTGCATAACAGTATTACAAAACCCATGTCTGGAAGAAATACTTTCATTTGAAAGGATGGGAGCACTATGTAATAAAAGCCTGACTCATGCTTTACATTCTTTCATTCTTCAAGGTAATAATTTCCCAAAGCATTGCTCTGTGACTCAAATGCTATCATTAAACACTGATGTAAAACATGCAAGGAGTGGTAAATGTAAAGTCACCAGTTTCTTTCAAAACACATTAAACATTTTCTTATGAAGATAAACGTGCCCACTGCAAACACAGAAAAGCTTGCTCAACATGAAATTAGAAGTAAAAAAAACATGACTGCTGAGTTTTTTGTACCAAATGAAGCAACACAACTGGACACACTCTCTAGCAGTTTGAAAGGTTTAATTTTTTTCTATACTGTATATGTACTGATAGATATTTTAAAACTCCTAAGTTTTAAGAAGGTAGGCAATGTGTCCCACTAAACTACACTTTTATTTTGGTTTATTGATCACAAGCTCTTTCTCCCATTATTTAGTTTGCTTGCAAATGTACAGTATACTGGAATCCTAAAAAAAAGATCTGCTAAATCTGAGCTTAACTACAAAATATACATCAGTGGACATCAAACTTCACTCCAACTATAGCAGTGTTATGTACAATCCCTATCTTACAACATTAAGAAACTGAATGCAGAAGGCATGTGTTGCATAATCAACATTTAACAATGCTCCCCCCCCCCCAAACACAGGTTCTCTCTCATTTCAACACTTTCAAATTTCCTGACAAACTTATAAAATTGTTCCCATTGCATCAAACATTTAAGATACTAAACGGTTTAAATTGCTGATTAAGAAGTGTTAAACTATCGAACATCCACAATTGTTAGCATTCAGTATTTGACGAAAAAAATTCAGCAACATTGAGGGTTATGGTTCATCTCCTTCTATGCACTGTTTTCAAGACTGTAAGAACGCAGCTCACTCCACTAGAAATCCTTTACAAATAAGAAAACAAAGATCCAAATAAAAGATGCTATTACAACGGTGGGCCAACATTATCCACCAGATAAATTTCCATTAAATAATACTCTAAACTAAGAAATTTTACTTTAATTATAACATAATGCATGAAGTACAGTAGGTTAGTTGTAAAACTAGAGAGCTATAATATCACTCTAAAAAATGTCACTTGATAACATCTGACCATTGTATTATAAATTTTAAATATAATTTATATAATCATATCTGTCAAGTCTTAATTTGAAAAGCTAAAATATAAACACCAGCTCAAACTGCCACTTAAACTTATGGTACTTAAGAACTTTCATTCTGTGTAGAAACTTTACTCAACTAATTTTCTGTTCCTGAGATTATTCATCTTTTGCGTCTCACTAAATGGTCAACGATGTTATGTTCCTGTACTATAGTACAAAATGGTAGAATAGTACAAAATTGTTCCGCAATAACAAAATAAACTAAACCAACGACATGGTACTATTTTTGGAATAATCACGTGGGCATTTTGTATGTTTTAAAAGAAATGTCTCGAGTCAGACTATCAAGGATGAGAGGACAATTGGTCATATGTGCAGAGCTACAGTCGTTTTCAAGGTCAGCAACACACAAGAGATCACCACTGAGCACTTTAAAGAAGCAACATCAGAAAGGCACAACAAATCTTAAAGAATAAAGTTAAAGGAGTTATGCGTTTGTTGTTAGCGGATGCATTTTATTTAATGCAATGATCTTCTACGACATTTTAATGTTTCTTCAATACATTGCATGTCTGTATAAGACTATTAAAATTAATATCCCCCCCCCCCAAAAAGAATTTGTTTTAAAACACCTTAGTGTAACATGTCTTGGATGCATAGGTACTGTATGAGTCAGTTGAGTGGTGATTCAAAGTTTCAAAATGCAAAAAGACCATCTTAGCTTGAGGTAAATGTATATCAGTTTATAAATAAATACTGCAAACCTGATCACTGCTGTAAATGCCTTACCCATAATAACTATGCTTAATTATCTCTATATGGTTCAACAAAATATGTCCACTCACTTTTTGGTCAGCAAGGTTTCGTTTAGCTGCTCTGCACATTACTCTCAAAATAACGGTCACCTGACGTAAGACACAAAAACTATGTCTTGAACTAAAGCAGTATTGCCTAGCTAAAATAAAGGTTTTAGAAAGAGATAGTCTGTAAAGCATTATTCACATGAGGCAGGTTTTAGGCTCATTAATAGCAAACAGCAATTGGAAAACTTAAAAAGTCAAACGTTCTCAAACCATACCTCTGAATGTTAATTTAGAGACTAAATGAATTGAGAGCTACAGTACATGTGTGCTGGTGGTAATTAAAACAAGGAGCTGTAAGTGTGCTCATGTACATGAAATGGTAATTTAACAATTATGAAAATACCCAAACTAATCAGCTTAAACAATTTTGGAAAACATTTCTGGGTGAATGTAACAATTTCAGTAACACAGGGTCCCGGCTTCAATTCCAGGCTGCATCTGTGTAGGATTCTCATCGTGTTCAAGCAGGTTGTCAGCAGATGCTGTATCCCATCCAGGGTTCTGTTCTGTGTCCATGAACTTTGCCAGGAATAAGTGGCTGTCTGATAATGGATGGAGACAAGGATATTCTCTCATTTGCAGAAGTCAGGGACAAGCGCCAATGCTCAAATTAAAGGATAAACAAACTGTAATATTTGATTTAGCTAATGATATAAAAATGTAATTGTTCTAATCAAACGTACTATAATAACAGTAATCGGAGAAAGCTGTAATATTGTGGCATCCCTCCATACAGCACAGTTATGTCAAAGCATTCAGTTTCAATTGCAAAAGAAAAATCCAAATAAAATGAACAGTATACTTTACAAATATATCACTTTGATAAAATCAAGTACCAGCAGTGGCCAATGTAATTCCAAGTTGTAATTTTGTCTGTTTTCAAAAGCTTAGTCACTATGCAACGTCAACCTACAGCAAAATAACACCAGAAAACATCATTATTGGATTTGGCAAAAACTGGAGACAAATCACAGAACATAAAAAATAACTCACAGTAGTGGTTATATTCAAGAAAAAACATGAAAAAAAACAATAAAATGGGAAAAGACAGCTGTCTCCACCTCAGACTTAAGTTAATGTAACCAGGAGTTCAGTTCAGCACAAAGGCGGCTGTCTTGAGTTTTTTCCTTATATGGGAAGGAAGGCCCCGACCACCACCACAATGGCTGCTTGCTTCCTTTGCCATATCGCTTAGTTCAGTCGTCATTGTGCTTCTTTGGCTCCTTACTCTTCCCTCAAAATGCAAACAACTTCCACATGGCACGGTCTGCTCATTTTAAAATAAAGGAATTTGTGGAAATTCTGATTTAGTGGATCAGATTGCAGGACTTGTTTATTTCTCTCCCTCTTTTCCCTTTTTTTTAACCCCCTGGACTAAGAAGTAAACTACAATCACATTGTGTGTTGGCACAAGCCAAATGTACATTCATCACGTCACAAAAATGTTCTAGCATGCACATCACTGGGGGCATCTACTGTATATCCTATACATGCTGCATCTTACAGTATGTCCCCAGATAGGCACAGAGTTCCTCCCACGTACTTAACACAGCTTGAATGGCACTTCTGTTCAGTAATCCGTGCTTCACAAAGACACTGCGGTATAAAAGAACTGTGTCATAGTTAATAGGGGGAGTGGAAGTAATCTCTGCTTGGCGATTCACATCAAGATTATTCTGCTGTATATTACTTCTTATTAGACTAATAATATTTTAGCTTTAATGTAAAACCTTTTATATTTTACATTTCCCAGCATTTGTTAAGTTTCTTAAGAGTGCACTTTACCATTCATTATTTTTTATTTCTCCTTAGCATACGCAGTATCATTTCTGCATTCCTGTATAAGGACCTTGAACCCAGCAGATACTACAGAAATATAAATGACTGTTGTCTTCTTTTGAAAAATTCAGGTTGGGACTAACTTGGCTGCAGCCAGTGTTTACAGTACATATATTGTGTATAACAAGTTTAAATACAAGCCAATAACATTTCAGTTCAAACGAAAAGAGGTTGATTCAGTTCCTTTTTCACAGGCAATGAAAAGTAGTTAAAACAGCTGCAAGAGTTCAGAGAAAAAGCTATAGCAAAATAATCATCTTGGTTGCTACTGTAAAAGCCCACAGACAAGATAACTCACTGACAAGAAAACCACAAAAAGAGACTCAAAGACTCATAGGAATTAAGAAAACCTACAAGTCCATTAAATGTAAATGTAAATATTCATTTTACAGCATGTCCATAGTGTTCAAATAACTCTTTTTATGCACATACACAAATAAAGCATTTATAGCCCTTAGAAGATTCATTAGTAGCATTTTACAAAATTATATACTGCATAAATTTGAAAGGATTCTGAAATCCATAAGATTCTTATGGATTATGATTATATTACACCATTTCAGAAACATAAATCGGTAATTTCGTACTTCCATACAATTTATTTTAAAAATATTATTCTTGGGTCTGCTTGTTCACTGCTCTATTACACTTTAATGTTAAGCATCACAATGGTTACCAAGACATCGTAAGGCATTTAAAAAGGCTTACATTGAACAATCAACAATAACCCTACACCTAAAATCAGAATCGTCCAGAATCTCTTAAAGGGGAACTGCAATGCTATTTTCATATTTCCAAGTTACAAAGAATCAGCATTGATGAGTGCATTTCAAACCACAATAAAAGTGTACACATTAACTTGTAAAACCTCCAATTTACATTAAAAAATATGGTATGTGCTGCACCACATTCTGCGATTCAGAAAGAGGCGATGTGTGCGGCCCTATGATATTGTAAACAAGCAGGCTCATGAATACATCTCTTTTAATCCAACGGAAATATTGCTTTTGATTTCGAGAAGTTTTCCCAACAAATACTACTTACTGGTTAATTGTGCAGATCACGTCGGATCAATTCTACGGGTCTGCTGTACAAGCTATATTGTTCATTACAGAGCACAGTGAGAAGGAAGGGCCACCTCGCGTCGCAATCACGGGAACTTGAAAGTTTTCACAGAAAACAACCCCCTGACTCTATATTCAAGGTGATCTGAGTGAATTAGCGCTCGGTACTTAAGACTTACAGATTTAAAATCTAAAGATTTAGCATTAGATTATTTTTTACATTTCCTGCCAAAGGATAAACAGAGATAGAGAGACACAAAGGAGCCAGATTTTAAACTGGGTAAACTTAAATCACATCCCAGACTGCTTGTGTTTTACCCATGTGCTTTTTTCCTCATAAGTAATCCCATATCAATATTTTAGCATCCTAAAAGATATAAAAACTGTAACAGAATTACAAGTTTTTAAGTATGCGATTACTGTTGTCAAGATTTTATCTGATTAAGTAACAAATCTTTCCTTATTACAAGTTACTTGTAATCGGTTCCTTCAATACTGCATTTAGTGTTTTACAAATGACAACAGTGGACATTATCTTATTATAGTCTATTGACTGGAGGAAACCCATTGAAGCACAGGGATAAAATACAAACACCATGCAGAAAGCACCCCAGGAATCAAATCCAGGGGCCTAGACATTCAAGACGGCAATATTTCCCCCTCTTTTTAAAGTAATAGGTGAACATTACAGTGTTTGAAAACAGCAGGTTCCATGTGCACAGATCAAAAAGGTCCGAGTCCAATGAATGAAGCATTTGACACCACTGCTGTTGAAATTTAATTCAAGGGAATTTACTTTAAAACCTCATTTAAAATGTCTCAAAATCTCATAAATGCTCAATACAGCAGCACATGAGGACTATAAATACCTAAATAGGAATAATTCAAATCACAAAATCTGCACAAAAAGGCAAGAACATAGGAACGCTGTTGATTCTGGCAATCCTTCATAGCATATTACTTTCTTTGGTCAGCACATAATTCTTAAATTTGTACAATGACAAACAGATGCATTGAGCGATTGCACTGAGACAAAACTTAACCAAAAAGGTCAACACCTACACTTTTGATTGTAAATGTTTCTCAAAAACGGTGTTATATTTGGCCTGTTGCAATTTACAATTAATGAAGTGTGCAAAAGCAGCATAATTATTTGTAAATGCATGAAAACGCACATTATGACTAAAACATGAAGACGCAGAACATAAATTTTAAAAACAGGATTGTAATCACCCTTAAGTGTCAAAAAGTGAGAAAACTCTTCAAATGAGAGAAACCAAACAGGCCTCCATGTAATATTAAATCTCCCAAAATTCATGAAATTTGTGTACTACTGTTCTTTAATACACATTTTGTTAGTCAAATACATATAAAATGCCCATTACTATTCTTCTCATAATCTTTACAATACTTTACTATAAATTCTCCTTTTTCCTTTACTTAAATTACATCTAGTAAGTGCTTAGGGAAAACATTTTCACATATTACACTTCCTTCTACAGGAGTTTAAACTGATTCTTAATTCTGTATTAGAAAAAAAAAGCTGCACTCTGATCACAACAGGAAGCGCTTTGTGGGAGTAAGAAAGCACTGAAGTGCATAAACCAGTATTCTTGAATACTGCAGCTACAGTGTTAACCCAACCAGCAACAAAACAAAGCCAGAAGAACCACACTTACAAATGAAGCACTATCAGCTTTGAACTGAAAGTAAAAATGTGACAAAAGGCAAGCAACATTGTTGAGGTGAAGGATTGTTAAAGATTTTTTCTATTGAAATACAAGACATACTGTACAACTTAATTTTGAAACTTTAGTCTGTTATTATTTGCATTAAACTACTCTTATTTTATACAATTTTCACAGCTTACTGAAACACTCATTCATCCTAGTGAGTAGCAGTAAAGATTATGGGATTGTTAATCAGTCTTTCCAACAGTACATTTTGACTATAGAGCTCCATGAAGCAAATAAAACAGCATGTTTGAATACAGGTTAAGAATTCTCAAATGACTAAGAATGTCCCACTTTCGTGCTTAAACATTTATAAAAGCTACACAGAAGCAAATATAAGTTTACCTGCTGCCATAAGTCAGTTATCTTAAAGACATGAATTATTGATATAAGAAAATAGATTAAAAAACTGAAAACAGATTGTCTAAAAATAATCACATGCAGCTGGCAGACCAAGAACATGCTTAACTCTGAAACATAAGAAATAACTTGAAAAAGGTAAAATCATTGTGTTTAGTGCTTGCAAATTAAAATTAAAGTTCTCAGAACACGTAACTGTCCTTGTCTAAACTAATGAAGGTGTAATTAATGTTGTTAATAGCATACTAAAACAGCAATGCAATGATCCCGGTCCTTGACAACATCTGTTTTCAGGGCTTTAGCTTTGTGATTCAGCAGTACATTTTAGAATGTGGATCTCCAGAACAAAGACAAGTATTTCATGACTAAAAAATTATTGACTTAGCCTCCTGTTACACTACATTGTAACTACACTACTAAAGTATCAGATAAGCTTCTCTGGTAGGAAAGACATACATTTCAGTCTCCTTACACACATTCACCACTTCACACAGATATGGATGTTCTTATAATAAAGCAATACTGGCTGCTCCATTGGCCATTTCTATAACCACCACTTGGACCTCATTGTAATCACCAAATGCCAACCATGTTAAGATCAGAAAACAATCACAAACAATGTCCAATTATCAGGAAAAGAAAGATGTATAACTACTTCAATGGCCATTAACCAGGCTAGAAGGTGTGAGGCTTTAACAAAAGATGTTTACAACTATTTTGTACAAACTCCTTTGCCCAAGTTTGAAGTTTGTCATGTTGAACCCTACAATCTGTACAAGCCTTCTCAGCTTGCCTCTATTACAAGTTGTTAAACATGTGTCTTGTCAGAGGTACAGTATGCTCTCTTCCCGTTGTTTACTTCACAGTGGCTGAAAGACACAGAATAAAATACTTACAAATCTCTTGATGGGTCACTTTTCCCTGACTACTTTTCCTTGAGTGGAGTCTTCCAAAGTCTCACTAATCTCAATGAGAATTTTCAAAGTAAAACGTTAGTGATGACTTCAATTCAGAGTGAAAGGACCAACTTCTGTAATACACGAGAAGAAACTATGTTGCAATAGCAACACTCAATCAGCTGGATCCTACAGAGACATCTAGACTGCTGCCAGACAAACGGCTTGGTGATTTAACCGTTAACTTAAATTGCCAAGACTGCTTCCTCATGACTGATCATCTCTAAATCTAGAAGAATGGAAACCATTTTTGTATTACCTAGCTCTCAGTCATATGTAATACCTCCATTGGCATAAAATAAAGCTCATGGTCCCTTCCTCCATCTCTGCTACTATAACTGCTTCTAGACAACAACAAATGGTGGATTGGGAGAATACAGATTTACTCCACCTCTTTGGTGACCATTAGAAGCATCTTCTGCTAATGAACCTGCTAAGACACTTTGAGAAATGTATGTGTATGCAACTTGCGAAAGTGTTTTGTACCACAATTTTCAAGGATTTTGGAGGCAACTGGGCTTTGCCCTTGACAATCTTGTTTGCCTTCACTCATATGCTTCCTGTGACTATATTTTCAGAGGTAAAATTATAATAAAACAAACAAAGACACGAGACAGATTAACCATCATCTCCTAGTGAGTGAACCTCTCGTGGATGCCAGTTTCAAGTCTCTTAAAACCTTGCTGCACTACTTTACATCCTCAGACTTGCAGTGACGAAGAAATCCAACATCTGCATGAATGGCAGACAATTATACAGATAATTATAATTCATTACACTGTCAAAGACATTAACATAGGCTAAATAGCACCAGGGTTTCCCACAGTTGTATACAGGCAGGCAGGCTGCCTGGCCAAACAAATGCTTGAATATATATTGAAATACTGTTTCGAAGTAAAACACCCCAAGATCATCTTCCAGCCAGCATCCATGATGGTATGCAATCGCTTAGCACTCAAGTTTCACACCTTGGTCTGAAAACGCAGCTACATTAAATTAAGTCCAGGACTTTTTTTTTTTTAAAAGAGGGCAAGTGACATCAAATATTACAGTTTATATTTTATAATATTTTTGGCAGTTCAGCACAATTCACATAACCTCAGAAACATGCACTTTTAAATCACCAGACATTTCTATTGTTATGCTTGAAAAGGATCACCTTATTTTCACGACCAAATACAGTTCAATTTATCTAGCACACTGAGATATCAATAGTTTTTATTCTATTGAAGCACAAAAAGTTCACATGGCATTTTAAATTATTATTTCAAATTACTTTCCTTTGACCATGGCAAAGTTGAAAAAGAATAACTCTAGAGATTCAAACATTTAGGGGTCTCACTCAAAACAATGATTTGGTATTCCAGTCATCAATTCTACTCATAACAGATGTCAAGGCTGAATTTGACAAAGGGATATTTAGCACTGCAGAATGCTGATTTCTCTGCATGTCATGCACAAATAATTCATACAGAACTCCTTTGTGAAATGAGATTTGGGTTTGTTAAACTGTGACTAATAAAATCACGAATCACTAATAAATGCAAGTTGTGCAGAATCTGGCCTTTTATGAGGCAAAAAGGTTTGACAGTTAAAATAAACTTGTTTTTATCCTGTATAAATATTTTCAAATTATTGTGAAGAGGCTAGGGCACACCATTAAATGTGCATTTCTTGTAAATAAAGGTTGGCAGCAGTTGGAACACTTTTAGCAAACTACCATTACTTATAATGACTACTTATAGCGATTTCACTCAAAACTAACCTTTCACAAAATTTCGTTATAAGAAGCAATTATATCAAATACGAATACAAAAACTTTTCTGCTACAGTTTGTGGGAATTTTAGCATTATTGTTGCTGAAAATTATAGGAGTGATTAACAGAAAACAAAATATGGATCACTTGTCTGAAAAAATCTTAAAGCTGTAAAAGTCCTTTGTAATGTTTCCTAGATTATGAATGTACAGCCAAAATACATCACTTTATTATTCTGATTGGACCAACTAGTTATTTTCCATCTCCCATCTTGTATATAAGCTTGCAATTGTCTATATTCATATTCTGATGTGCAGTATATGAAGGAACCCTGTAACCTCACAAGAACTGCTCAGCTAGATAGCACGGATGTAGACCATGGTTTAAAAAATTCAGTTAAGATTGTATTAGCCTCTCATGACGGCAAGGTGAGACCCTGCTATTCACACTCTTACTAACTTTCACCCAATCAGCTCTCCGTCTGCCTTTGAAGGTGAGAGTTCTGAAGTGTTTAAAAAGAACAAACATCAACAAATTATCACAGATATAAATGCTACATGATAGGAGCCCTCCAAAATGAAAACTTAGGTGACACTTTTACAGCTCTATCATTCTATACAGACACTAAATAAAAGAAGCTGTCTGTTGAAAGAATAACATTTGCGTGCCATGACTTAACAGGCCATGCAAGACATTACCAAAGTGTACAATAATGCTAGCTGACAAGCACTATGCCATTACAAAACCCAAATACTGTGCAACTAATTATACAACAAAAATGTTTTGTCGTAAAATCTGTATCAAAAGTTGTACCAAGACTGCTAGCGCATTCCCTGATGTAGCCTATCACAAAAATAACTCCATGCTTACTGGGAAAAGATGTTTCATTGTGTTGTTTACAGCAATTGTCCACTGCAGTTTTTGTGATTAAAGCGTGGTTTCCAGACGTTTAGGTAATCTGTAGTTAAATTACAAAAGGGTGCATATACAGTTTTTTAATTAATATATTATTCAAATGCTCACACTGAAGAATACTTTGGCAGCAATCACAGCTACAAATCTTTCTGGGTATGTCTCTACCAACTTGCACTCCTGCCTGGTGCAACTGGGTGTAAAAAAAAAAACATCTTGGCAAAAATTTGCCCTTCCATGTTTCTTCTGGATATCTTATAGACAGCTTTTTTCAAGTATTTCCACACATTCGCAATAGGATTCAAGTCTCTGACTGGGCCACTCAAGGGAATTCACTTTCATATTTTTAAACAATTCCATTGTACCTTTGGCTTTGTTTTTCCACCACTGAAAGATGAATTTCACCCCTAGTTTTTCTAGGTGTTGCCTATATTTGCTGCTACCACCATGCTTGACAGCTGTGGTGGCAGTAACTAGGAAATATGGCGTGCTGGGCTTGCACCAAAAGTAACACTTGGGATTTAGACCAAACTTTCTAATTTTATCTTGTCTGACCACAGCATGTTTTGCTACATTTATGCAGGACCTCGCAGAATCTTTGTCGCAAATTCCACGCAGGATATGAGATTGAGATTTCATACAGACCGCTTTACGGAGTGACCAGAATTTTGTTGACTGATGCACATTTTCTCCAATCTCAGCTTTTGAAATATGCTATTTCAAAATTGTGAGTGTCCTCGCTGTGGCATCCCTCAACAGTTCCCTCCTTGGCCAGCTGTTCTATTTTGAGGGACTGGTCTAGGCTGTGCTTGGGTGGTATAAAGCACTTTCCATTTCTTGATGGTCGAGTGATGATTTTCAATGACTTTCTGCCTGCATTGCTTTGAAAGATTCAATCATGAAGTCCAAGAAACTTTGCTTGAAATTCACTACCTGACTGAGGGACCTTGCAGAGATTGCAATTTACATGATTCCAGAAGGCTATTACTGCACACAGAGGCCACTCAACTAATTGTGTGGCTTGTTAAGGTGCACTGAATTTAATTTATGTTCACCACAGCAAAGCATTATCATGACTTATTCATTATTCTTTCATATCATGCCTTCACTTTTTTTGTTTGTTTGTTTTTTTTACTTTAAATGTGTGGAGGAGTTATTCACAAAAATTATTCGCTACTTAAAATGCCATGACTGCACGATTTTAAAGCAACAAAATGAGATCACTGGACAAGGGTCTGAATAATTTTGCAAGGCACTATACAAAAAATGCTGGGGGGGGAAATACACCAGGGACTTTTAACCATCTGCTCTACCTTTTTTTTTTACATGACTTTTGTAGAATGACAACTCGGCAATTTCTGGAAAACATCAGGGCTTACTGGTGCATTAGATGGTTCAAGAAGCACGGGTTCACTATTTGCCCAGTACCTATTGCACACCTATTCAGCACCGCAAAGCCAACATTTTCTAGGCAACAAGATGTTTCTTCTTCATCACATGCCTTGGCAGACAGGGACTTGATAGTCATGATAGTATTTCTTAAAATTATATGAAACTAACTGTAGACATTGTTATTAATATTTATATTCAAATGTGACTTCCCAAAATGTTTTTAGATGCTACCATTCGACTTTCCTTTCTAACTCAGATGGCAGGTGACATGTTGGCATTTTTATACATCTTTCATAAACATATGGCACCCTGGGTTGCCAATATACGAGATACTTTCTTCATTAATCTCGGTTTTAAAGGCAAGTCAACACTCTGCATACCATACCAGTAGAATAACCCACAAGAAGAACAAAAAACAATATTGCCCCCTTCTCTACTGTACATCCTTTATTACAATTATATCAAATATCACAACTATTTCCTGGAGTGTACAGTATAATGTGCTCTTTAGACTTTTACTCAAATTCAATACAAGTTTGCAAATATGAATGTTATAATAATGTGTAACATTATATCACTTATAATGTACATGTTACAGCTGTAAGCCAATGTACTGAAAGACACTACTCTCAGGTGCAATGTGCATCTTTCGAAAGCATCGCCCCACCTCTCCCCTTGACAAATTGGAAGAAATAGATTACATTTTTTGTAATCACTAAACTAAACAAAAAAAAATCCCCAGAGTAATAGCAGTACTGTTAAAAGCAAGGTATCCCATGAGAATCTATTCTCATGATAATTCTTCAGAAGGATTGCACACCTGAGCACAAATCAAATTCTCAAACCTCATCTCAATTACACAATGCTAATTCTGAAAGGCTAAACCATTTTTAATTTGGGTAGCAAGGTCTATAATGTCCACCACACTGCTGCTATAGAACAGGCTACACAAAATATTTCCTAAAGCCCCCGTATAAGTAATTATGCCTAAAGTGGTTAATTCACCATATTGTCATTTTATTATTTTGGCCACATTATGCCTCATGGGTACAAATGTTCCTTGTACTTAAGATACTTAGAATTTTGTATGTATAGTAAGACACCCTGGAAATGTCATCAGCTAACCCAATAAAAATAATCCTCTAAATTCTAAAACACTTTCAGAGTAGACTGCTCAATTAATCTAGGGTATATCCTGTTATCCAATACAGGTGTATAAAATTGTACAAGAGGCCTCAAAGGATTAACAAAAGACTCTACACGCTTGCACTCTGCCAGCTGGATGACCAGCACAGCCCCTTGGACAGCACACAATGCATTTACAGGCTGCCAACAGCTTCACAGTCACTACAGCTTTTTGCTCTCTTTCTGCCTTTTCACAAAGTCTATAAAGACATTTACATCTCTGCAGGATTTCAAGCGTCAAGGAATTCCAGACAAAAGCAAAACAGCATATTACAGCTGTAAATGACTGCAACCATTACTTAAACACTATAGCCTAGTGACAAGACAAAGAAGAGTACATGATGGAGGACGTTCAAATCCTAATAGGTAACCTATTGTTATTAGTTACGTTTAACATATCGTGCATATTTAAGCATTTGTTTTCAGATAGTTCTAAAAGAGGCGCCTTCCTGCCAAGTGTCAGTGAGTGGGCCACTGTTTTGGAAGCACTTCAATTGAATTGCAACAATTTTATTGTAGTATATTTGCACAAAATACTAAATGGAACTTACAGAAAGCAAGAAAATTATGAAAATCCCTAATATGCTGCAAAGGTCTATGTCTAAATCAAAGTCAAATAATGACCATTCGTATTTTAGCAGACTTGCTGGAACTACTGTATATACAGTACGTGAAGCTTTGGTGTCAGAATGGAGGTTTATGGCTTAGTGCATCATTTTCTACTTCCAATGTATAAAATTACAGACCAGGGTGAATGTGCATTATCTGGATTAGCCACTGATAACCTGTTTCTTCCTGAAGCTGCCAAGTCTCTGCATTTGCTTTAAAAAAACTTAAAGAAAAAAATGTGAAACTCAAATTTAGATGTAACGAAGTATGAGTAATGCATTCATAAATTTACATCACACAGCATTACTACACAAGTTCTGTACCTAAGCAACATGAGTTACTTTAGATTATCATATTGCTTCCACGATGACAGACTTAAAAGGAGGAACTACTATGAATTGCAAGATATGTGCACTTAGTTTGATTTAGATTTTTAAAACAGTAGCAAATAATTTTACACAATATATCAATAAACAGACTACAATAAAAAGATGACTGTTTGCGGGTACAAAATCTACAACTATTTATTATGTTCTATATTGATTAATGAAAATTAACTGTGCATCACATCAAGAAGTATAAAGCAAGAACATTGATTCTTCAAATAAAATACAAGTTCTTTAAAAAGACAAACAGGTTGTGCAAATTAAAATTAAAAAGAATGGACAAACCCCTGGCAGGAGAGTTATTATTTGATACAGAAGAGTGCTGGAAAAATGAAAATACAAGGTGGTAAACGCTCAGCTTAAAGAACCTATGAAAAACACTTGAGTGATTATGTTAAAGCATCTTCATCTTCTAGACAATATGGATAAGCAACTATAAAGTTAATGCATGCAAGAGCATTGAATTAAGTTAAATATGTAGAATTTACAGGGATGTTATGATAAAAGTGCACAAATCACAAGCAACACCTCATTTAGAATACTATGTGCATTTCTAGTTACTCAATTATAAAAAGCAGTTGATACTGGGAAGAGTAACCACATACATTCCTAGTCTTAAAGGCTATATCATGACCAATAATAAGAATGATCTTTTCAGTCTCGAACAGAGGAGACTATGAGGGCACCAAACTCAAGTTTTACTTCAAAGTAAACCTTCGAAGGCATTGATAGAGACAGCCCAATGGATTTAATCAGAACCTACAATGAAAAACAAAGCAGAAAACAAATGGAAACTACAGAGATGTATTTTTAAAACAGAACAGTAGGCACCTTTCTATACAAAGAGTTGTGGGGGGTCTAAAACAAGCAACAAAGCCATGCCGACAACCTCACTCCTTTTAAGAAAGAACTGGATTATATGTATCACAGGTATTAGCTAACTGATCTATTGACCCAATCAACCAAGCTAGATTAGCCAAATGGCTTCCTCATTTTTACCTCACATATGCAATCTAATAGAAGTGTGCAGGAGAGCTACAATAAGTAAGATATATTCTGACTGAAAAAATAAAGTGTTTAAAAACTACAAAAAACAATTTCCAGAATACTTCATTGCACAAGCAATCCACAAGTCCTGTATATCAAAAGCACATGGCAGAGAACGTATCCTTACATAGACTGGCGTCTCACTTACTGTACGCCTACAACAGGAGTCTTGGTGTTGGACCTTCCTGATAACATTTAGGCTCACAGGGATGTTCCAATCACTTTCCCAGGAATGGTACAGTAATTATTTGGCAGCTGAAATCAGGAGAGAAGCAGCTGTTCTCCCCTTTTGGCAGCAACCACACCGAACTGAAATCTTTACCAAACAGACTCGCAGGATGAAAAGCATCGACATCAAGAAAGTTCTCTTCAGCTGCCTTGATATTTCTTCTACACACTGCATATTATCGAATTAGCAAAGAAAGCCATTTATATATCAAAAAACTTATAGCACTTCACTTGCGTTTCTCAACTATCATTTTGAAGCTAGGGAACTTTTTAAAAAAACAGCTCTTAAGAAGGACCCCACATTAAACCTTAGGCCAAAATCAAACACAAGTTTCCAATTACCAACACTTATTAATTTTAAAACAGAAACTGTAAATTTAGTTTTATATTGAAATAAAAGAACTGGGGATTAACAGACACTATGCAATGTTATTACACTGTAAGGAGTCATTATATTTTACAAACAAGAACTGTGGACTTGTACTACAAGTTTCCTTTTGTTTCACTGGGGATGTCTGGTAAGACAGAAAATAGCCAAGAGCTTAGTGTAACCTAAAACAATTCTGTAGGTTTATTCTGCACTGTAATGAGTCAGGTAATGTAGTTAATGAATTTGTGACAGGGCTGAAATCTGAAAACAAAAACATTAGACGAGTGTATTAAATATTTCTTTAAAAACGATTCGTTATTTAAAAACATTATCATTTATTGTAACCACTGCTTATAATGTTAGTTATACCAACTAACACTGAAGTCCTAACAATCACACAAAAACCGAAATAAGCAATCATTTATCAGCAGAAATATACCTAAGAGAAAACAGGAAACGGAAAGTAATTCACTTGCTAGATTTGCATGAGTAAGGATGTTGTACAGCGCAGTTGATATGCTGGACAATTCTTTGCTTCAACCAGCACAATCACAATGCCAAACGCAAACAATTAAAAATTCAACAGATCAGACAATACCACACTGCATGGTAGGTTCCAGTAGTTTCAGCGATTAGTGTTTTACTGTTGAACTGTAGGCCAAAGCGAGGTTAAATACCCAACAATACACAGAAAACATAAAGGCACTGCGGTTTACTAGTTACCCTGTCAAGTTTATACGGATTGCGCCCATTTTTCGAGAACAAAATACCTTTTGTGTAAATAACGTTAAATGAAGGCGCCAACTCAGTAGTCACAATTCGTTAAGAAATAACACTGAAAATAAACAATCGGCACATAGTAATCCCGATTCATTGTCGGCAATGGACAAGCATCCCACTTCCTGCAGCATCCATGTGAAAGAGCTTGTCACTGTACCGCCACACGCGCACAGCATTTAGTAAGCAGTTGTTTACGTCCGAGACCTGAACACAAGATGTTTTAAAGAGACGGGCCTTACCGAAGCCTTCTTGAAATACGGAATGCTTCTTTGAGAGACTAGGCAAATCCCAAAAGTTTGAAAAACTCCACTTCTCAGAACTAAAGAGTTTCTCTTTTTTCCCTCCTCCCTCCTTCTTCGTCCTCTTTTTCAGCTCAGTGATACAACTGCAACTAAACCTTTCTCCGCACCCCTCCCTGGTAGCGAAGCAGCACCGCCACAGGCAGCCGCACACAGCAGCTAGAAGCTCACTCGCTACCACGCCCTGGTGTCACAGCAATTGGGCAGAGCAGACGGCAGTCAGGCCTGGCCTGCCAATAACAATCAAAACCAATTTCCAAAACAGATTGCCGGTTTGTCCAATCCTTAAACTGAATTCGAGTTGGAGGTGGGATGTGCACGCGTCCGATGTATTTTTAAGACATAATATTTCGGATTTTTTACATACAATACATTTCAAGCGAAGAGGGTGTTGAGAGTTTGGGTTTTTGTCTCCAGACTGTAAAAGACAAGAATTAAGACCAAGATGTACTGTATACTTTAAAACAGTTTTAAGAACATTAGTAGGAATCACACCAATTGGAGAAATAAAAAAAAGAATTGTGAAAGTATCTTCTATTACGTTGTATAAATAAATACGTTTATATACATGCATTTGATATTACTTTGTATCTGAAAAGTTAAAGATCTTAAAATAGTTT
Source organism: Lepisosteus platostomus (assembly GCF_059453375.1). Taxonomy (NCBI): domain Eukaryota; kingdom Metazoa; phylum Chordata; class Actinopteri; order Semionotiformes; family Lepisosteidae; genus Lepisosteus; species Lepisosteus platostomus. The sequence goes on from NC_142613.1 coordinate 42,366,717, forward strand.
CTATTCAAACTAAAAAATATGCAAAATATACTTTTCATATTTTAGATTTAGTATTTTTAGGACACTTGAGGCCGTTTTCATAGTTTGGTTAGTGTACATGCAGTTACGATTTTAAGTGTTATTATTTTACTTTATTGGTGTGACACACAGACTGGTGTACAGAGTACAATTCTGAAGGGAAATGTAGGGGTAGTTTTGGCGAGAAACAGACTTTTAAGTCCCTGACATCAGCAGCTTGTTTACAACTCATAGTGATTGCATGTCCTGGTTGCATGCCAAACGTGAAAAGCAATATGACCACTTTAAAAAGAGAGCAGAGTGAACTAAGTTGTTAGACTACTAGGCTAGAAATCTGTGAAGCAGGTTTTGCAGCATTTGTGAGAGGTAATTGTATAGAGAAACCAAAATCATTCTACTTCCTCTCATTACATGTACTGTAGACAGGTTTGTGCATTGTTCCGTATACAGTATAATTTATACCACCAATAGCCATTTATGACTGATAGTAAAAGACGCTGCCATATTTCACATGGACAATCATTTGAAATGCAGTGAATAGCATAATCCAGGCTTTTTACGACGTACTGTAGTAATAGACTGTAAATGTTTTCCTTGGTTTCTTGGAATCCCTGATCAGACTCTGGGGACCCCAATTGAAACCCTTTGGCATGATTTATCAGTTGTTCTGAAAATCTATTATCCCTCCAGTATGGCATTGTAATAGATTGATTTTTTACCATTACCCTGAAAACATCAACATGTTATCATCAAAATGTTGTCAATTACAGGTGCACATTCAACCCTAATAATGTCACAAGCACATTAGATCATGTCTGTGATCTTAATTTTTTAGTTTCTATTCAGGATTTAAGCCAGTTTAATAAAATAGCTTTGTGATATTTAAACATTTGATATTTAAACAGTTTTCATCCAAAATCCTTTTTTCCAGAAAAGTGCTGCATGAGGTGGAACTATACTAATCCATTTTATAATAATAATAATTGCTTACACTTATATAGCGCTATTCTGGACAGTCCACTCAAAGCACTTTACAGGTAATGGGGACTCCCCTCCACCACCACCAATGTGCAGCATCCACCTGGATGATGCGACGGAAGCCATAGTGCACCAGAACGCTCACCACACATCAGCTATCAGTGGGGAGGAGAACAGAGTGATGAAGCCAGGTCATAGATGGGCATTATTAGGAGGCCATGATTGGTAAGAGCCAATGGGAAATTTGGCCAGTTACACCCCTACTCTTTTCGAGAAATGCCCTGGAATTTTTAATGACACAGAGAGTCAGGACCTTGGTTTTACGTCTCATCCGAAGGACGGACCATGTTTATAGTAATGTGTCCCCGTCACTGTACTGGGGCATTAGGACCCACATGGACAACAGCGTGAACACCTCCTGCTGGCCCCACTAACACCTCTTCCAGCAGAATCCTTAGTTTTTCCCAGGAGGTCTCCCCTCCAGGTACTGACCAGGCTCACACCTGCTTAGCTTCAGTGGGCTGACAGTTGTGAGTTGCAGAGTGATATGGCTGGTGGCCATACATTTTATGTAGTGTATATCTTGTTTATGCATTATGAAAAAAAATCTCAAAATTGGTATGATAATTCTTGAATACTGTACTCAAGTACTGCACAGCACTGATTATCTCTCTCAAATGCTGTACCTGTACAGCTGTGTAAAAAGCTCTACACCATTAGCATTATCAGCCTAATGTTTCTGTTAATTGCAATAATTTCTGACAGTTTCCTCACCTCCATTCAGACTGGCAAGCTGCAACTCTCCCCATCCTTTTAGCTTCTCAAAGTTTTCTCTTCGCTGGTTCCTTGGATATGGAACGATTTGACATGGAATTGACATCAGGTAAAATTTGTTTATAGTAAGAAAGTGAACAGGTTCAGACTTAAACTATAAGAATATATTTTTATTTTAAACAGTCTACCTTCCCTTTCATTTTCTTTGGTATGTTTCTACTGTGCCTCTTCTCTTTGCTTAGTGACCTCTATTGTCTGTGTTTTGAGATTTGGTTCTTATGTGAGAAATTGGCTTCCCTTACATTTTTTCCTCAAAGAATATCAGCAATATTTTAAATTCATACATTTAGCCCTTTATTTATATAGTTAACCTAGACGTATCATTTGAATTTTCTGTTATGTATTTGGGTAACTTCACTTTTGATTACTGGAATGTAAAGGATAGATAAATACTAGGAATTCTTTTAGCTGTTAGTATCATGAGAAAATCATTTACTAAAGAACCCCCAACATCTGAACAAGGGATCAATGTTGTGAAGGAGATTTACGAGTTCAAGTACAATACAGTAGGTTGTAGTTGTAACTATTTTGTTGTTATTTTACCTTTGTAACCCCAATAGCTACAGATAGTTTTTAAAACCTACTGTACTGTACAGTACTTGAACTGAGACAAGAGAAACATGTGAACATTTAGGTAGTTGAGGTTAAATCAAGGTGAAATAACAACAAAATACAATTACAAATAAGTATTTATAAGTATTTCAGTACGTTCAGAAAGTTTCCTCCTTTTTATAATAAAACATATTTACATATCTAAATTATCTTTCGGATTATGAGCATTATATTTATTTTAGTGAGAGTTCATTAATTGATGTATTTCAGTTCTCTGTTATTCTTGCCTCAAATTTCATGACATTCTGTATGTGTTACTAGTTTCCTGTGACAGTTACACTTTTTAATATTGAATAGAGCTAAAAAGAAATCAATAAAGAATGATTGAATTTAATAACATTTACTGTATATATCACACCTTTTCCTTTTCTGCTCTTGGATGAGGAGATAATAAAATATTCTAAATTTATCTTATCTTAAGTAATTACATGACTTAAGGAAGTTGCATGGATTATATGCATCTTCCAATCAATTAGTTTTTTTTTTGTTGTTGTTGTTCAACCAGTTATGGATGTTTTGTGTCATGATTGGTTACAGCTTTCTTTGTGAATATTTCACTTCAAGTTGACTGACTCTTCCACCACTCTTACATTACTAAAACCTTATGATTTTTTTCAATTCAAATACAAAAAATTCAAGCAAGGCACAACAAAAGCAAATAACAATTTAGTGTCACACAAGGCTCTGGAGGCCATTGAAACAGAATAAATATTTTTTCACCAATGTAATACTTATATTGCTATTTCACTTCCACTTTCTTACACTGGAGCTTTTAGAAGATTTTCTAGTTTCTTCTGTTTTTTTTGCAACACCCTTTTACTTCCTCTTTCAGCTCTTTTAAGTTTAAGAAGTCTTCTCAGATGCGGTTCTTACTAAAATAGATGTCTATTATGGGAAACATGTATTTGTTGAACACATATTTTCTAATGTTTTAAAGGCTTGTCATTAGAACTGAATTCACAATTAGCTTTTATTTATGCACACGTTTTATCAAGTCAGGAACGACTGTTCATTCGGTGTGTTTTCACTATTTTACAAAAATATTACGTTAATACTAGTGTGTTTTACTGGTCTCATGGTAATCTCAGTTAAAAAAAATATACGTTCTTCCTCATTCATAAAATAAAAGTAATGACCCATGAGCATGTTTTTTTTTATTTAAAAGGTACAGACGCTTTATTATATCATACTTTTGTATAGTGAGATATTCATGTATTGTATCTTAAGAATATGTCTACAAGAACAGCCTGTAAATGAGAGGTAGCCATTTGACCAATCTTGGTCACTTGGTAGTTTAGAAGCTTGGTGAATCTAAAATGTCATCTAGTTATTCTTGAAGCTGCCCAGAGCCTCAAGCACCTGGTTTGGAAACTCTTACAGATACACAGAACTATTTGAGAAGTGTTTCCTTTTCTCTTTCCTAAATGAATTCACCTTAGGTTTCCAATTATGATCCCACATCATTGTTTTACTACTGAGAGTGAAACAGTCCCCCGGATTGAACCTTTCTATACAGTACCCTTTTCTGTTCTAGATAGCAAAGGTCAATATGTACATATACAATAGTCTCCCGAGACTATGAATTGTTTGAGTTGCTCTTCTATGAATTCTTTCTAAGGCTACAATGTATTTTGTGGTATGATGACTAAAACTGAATAACTTATTCCATAACGTAACCCTAACTTCCCTGAATTTTCAAACTTCTTCCTGTATACCTACACATTATGTTACATTTTTATTTCTTCCACACATTGTCTTGATGAGGACGTACGTAGATATATCTACGTAAACACCCAAATTCCTTTTGAATGTAATGTCTTGCAAGATAAAAGCTCCCATTAATGTTCCTTCTACCAGTGTGGATCACTTTGCACTAAATGTTGAATTTCGGACTATTACACTCTTCTGGATCAGCTTGGCAGGGAGGGAAATCAATGTACTAATCTTGAATAATGAGCTAGCTGTAATAATCAGAAAGTGGACGCAGGTCTTGCTAACAAAATCCAATCTCACAGACGCCCAGCCAGCACCAAGGGCTCAATAGTGTAATGTAGATGGTCCCAACAAAGTCAGCTTGTGAGAAATATAATTTGTTCTTGAATTCAAACCAGCTATTACTATTCATATTTTTAAACTATCCACCAATGTAAATTTGTTCCCAATACTGCAAGTTATTGTTTTAAATAATTACTTATTTACTTTTTTTTGTTTCAGATATTGAAAATACATTAAATCTGGACATTGTGCACAAAGGTGTCATTCATAATAGTTCTTAATAAATCGTCCTTGAGTTAGCTTTGTTGCAGGTGGAGAGTATAAGAAATCAAGCAAACTTAAGGATGGATTATTAAAACAATTTAATCCTAAATTACATCCTTCAGGTCAATTACAAAGAAAATAAATCACCCATCACCATTTCCATCATGACTGAACACAAATAAGAACCCTGGGAATTATTACTGCACTATTTTGGATTTATTTATAGGTCTGCAAGACTGCCTCCGTGTGGTCACACATTACAATGCGTACTGTATTTACTGCGACATGCTGAATAGATTGTTTCTATTTTATCATCAATTACTATATATCATCTTGCTCTATATGGTATCGCTTGAGAAAGTTATATTTCAGGAAGTTTTGTTTAATGCAAAATTAATATTAACACAATGTCAGCAATTTCATATTTTGTGAGGCATGTGTGTTCTCCTTTATTTCTTCAAAACTTCCATTACTTCAATGCTTTCTTCAAACGTTCAGATAAACTGTTCAATTGATGTTAACTGAAACTAAATATGGCTGGCAAATATTAATTTTGACCTATGTGGACATGTTTCTATTACAGTGTATCACAGAATAACACCAGAAGGGTATTGCCTATAACTAACTTTTGTTGGTTAAGTGTCAAAACCTCAATGTGAGCTGGGATTCCCAAATCGCTCGGCCATCAAAGACCTCTATCTTGAGCGCAGCTGAGACCATTTTGGCCTGTGTAACTGCTTGTGTCTAGGAGTTCCTAGGTGACAGGCCACATTTTCATCACTGGGCTCTTAGCTGACCAGCACATCCTGGACTTGCCTCATTGCAATAAACGTTGTGGCTTGTGTGAGTATACAATGATGTTGGAGCTGCAGACTTTGCTCTGCCACTGGCACTATGAGCTTGGAGTTCAAAAAGAGCCTGCTAATCTGTCATTATGGGAACTCTTGCAAATTGTCTTCATCACTCCTTTCTAGTACAAGGGTAGTAAGGTAGTAAGAGTTTTGTTGTGGTAAACTGAATGGTACAGTGTAATTCAAATTCTGAGTCATCAGATCAGAACAGAAGCTGAGTCATTTTAACCGCAGCCATGTTTTCACTTATGACTACAGGAATTTTTGATTAATGAAAATACATTCTGTAGTTAAATTACTCACAAAACAGGAATAAAGTGGCCAACATTTTCAAAACCTATTGGATGAAACTTTATAATATATACTGTATTGTATTCTATAATTGTAGAATTGTCTAATTACTGTATGATATCATGGTTTGTGTCACAGAGTCAGCTATTCCTTTTTATCAACGTCCCATTTCTGCAGTATTCCCAAAAAGGTGACACAGAGGAATCTTAACCAGTGTCAAGATTTACAAGAGAAAGATTATTTTATGCTCTTTCAGAACATTTATTTTAAGTATAATAATAGTCTTGCCGCTACACTGTCTTGTGCCCATTGTCTGCCAGGTTGGGTTCCATCTCAGACTTGTAATGAGCTTAATAGTTACTGAAAATGGGAGGGTGGATTTAATGGAAAGTTAGTGACTGCCGCTCTGTCCAGCACTGATCCCACTTTATAGAGTGTACCTGCCAGGCTACACTGTCTCACAGCAACCCTCCAAGGATAAAAGCAATTGGATGGTTTCAAAATGCAAAATGGGATAGTTTCATGGTAACTGATGATGTTATCATCATGGTAGCTGATGATACTGTATATTATTATCAGCTTTTTACAACATACTTAAATGTTCAGTCAAAATAATTTGAAGTCTATTCTTAAGAAACATTATTAGTAGTGTATGTTATAAGATGTGATCACAACTTCTGAAATAATATCTAGCATGTAAAAATGTTATGAGGAAAAGATGTTAAATAACAAAAGAGGAAAAGAGGAAATAAAAAGACCCCATTACAATATTCAAGGAGAATCCAGCATACTACCACTATAATCTAGAATACCAACAATAGTAATAATTGTGATACTACCAATGAGAGGAGTTCTCTTTGCTATTCATCCATCCATTTTTTAGCTGCTTTATCCAATACAAGCCAATTAACCTACCACTATGTATTTGGATTATGGGAGGAAATCCACTTAAACACAAGGGAGAATATACAAACCCCATGTAGATAGCACCGCAGGAACTGAACCCAGGGTCCCAGCACTGCAAGGCAGCAATGTTAACGACTGTGGCACTGTGCTACCCTGCGCTATACCTGTGGATTAAATTAATATAATAATTGTTTGTATTTTAAAGTATTTTATCCCAGCACTTTATACTGTATATAAGATGGGATCTATTTAATTCACCTTTGAAATGGACCATCCACCTGGGTCATACATTGTAGACATTTCTAGCAACCCCACTACACAGAAGGTCAGGTGGAGAAGTGAAATGTAATTGTTGATTTAAGGGGGGGATCAATTAAATCCATAGTAGATGCTCCAAGTCTAGAATTAGTCAAAACACCAAGGTTAACACACTTTTAGGAAGACAGCTATTGGGATCTATGTTAAATGTCTCATCTGAAGGACTACACCACCTTCAGAACAGTGTCCCTTGTCCTTGATAGTAGGACATTGGTTTGGAAATCTGGTCCAGAAGAGAAGGGTGCCAGCTACTTGTCCACCAGCACCACTTACAATAGCATTTTTATTTTCCTTAGAAGGATCACAACATGATATTGACTAGGTATCTCAGTCTTGCTTGGCTTCTGAGAACTGAACGATCAGGCTACTGAGTATCATGCTGATGGGACTAGCATAAAAATATGAAGAAATAAATTGTCCCACCCTCAAATAAAGACTTCACATTAATCCACCAAATACCTTTATGTCTAGCAACTGTACTATTATAATTATCCGTCTCAACTCTTTATTATAATAAGTGAGGCTGATGTTCACTACTGATAAACTGTCATTAGAGGAACTGATTTTTGTCTGCAGTATGGCTTCCACTTAATTTAATGTGTGTTTGAAAATGAGAGTAGACAGTATTACACATGTGTCTGAATAAATCAGTCTGACAAAAGCAAGGCTAAATGCTTTAGAATTTACCCAATACAAAATGACGGATTAAAACAAATGTACTTTAAAGTCCATAACACATCGGGTCAGTTTTAAATCAAAGCCTTAGGTGTGTAATTTAAATAACAAAAATGGCAGTTTTCTAGTGCCCTTGGAGAAAGAATGTTTGTGAATAATTTAAATACACAACAGGGTTTTCAAATGTATAGGAATAGGGAGAAAATGTATAACCAGCAGAGGGAGCCCAATCCCTTTAAAGAAAGGTCTGGATCTGAAATGGGCATCTTGCCCTTGTTCTTTATTTTAACTTAACATTTGAGCTAAGAGTGATGATTCTCTAAATATTATTTTTGTTTAACTACAGATTATATTATAAGCATCTTGAACAGACAATATATTGTTGTTGCTGGGGGTAGCTAGTTTATTTAGTTACCTAAACATTTGTAGTTCCAGCAAAGTTACCTTTTTCTGAAGGTTTGGTACAAATAGTATTGTATTGCTGTATTTACCCAGCTTGGCCATGAAGCAAGTAATCATGGAGGAAGACAGATAAAAACAAAAAAATAAAAATAAACTCAAATTAAACAAAATCGTTGGTAGATCATTTAATCAGCCAAATCAGAATGTCAACGTTCAACAGTCATCAGACAATTTCTATTTAGGTTGTTATGACATGGGAATGGATCATGGGATAAACTATGCCTCAGGACAGCATAAACACAGTAATCAAAAAGAGGAGGAGAAATTAAGTTAAATACAGTAAGACAACAAGCAAAAGGGACAACAGGAAGAAGGGACATCATCTTCATCATCCCTCATCCTCACTACCTCAGGATGATTGAACTATGAGATACTTAATCTTCTTTGAATCAGAACTGAAATCACTGGTAAGGTTATTGGACTACAAACTTTATTATTAAGGTGGTTTCCTGACTTTGAAAATTCAAATTTACTTTATTGTGAAATCCACAAGCTCAAAACATCTCTCCTGTTTTAGTGATATTGTGTTAAATGTTAAGAATGTTAAAAATAAGGAAATCAGTTGCCATTTATTTTTCAGCATTTGATCAGAGAGGAAGATTTAGTCCTAGTTAGTGTCCATTTTTATTTAATATAATGCAGGTTTCTTCTTGGCCTGTTAATGTATTTGTGTACTTCAGTATGTTTAGGTTAAAGATATTAGAATTCTGTGATTTTTTGTCTATACACTGGTATTCACAGACTTGTAGGTATCTGTTTATACTGTATTAGTGAAACTGTGAGTTGTATCATGGTGATATTTATTATAAAAAATATGTTTCCTCTCCTAAATATGCAGCCTGGTTAACACTCTATTATAATAACTGTACAGAGACTAAAGGAGCATGCATGCTGTATAACTCAGTAATCTCTGACTTTAGGGGGTGAAAGTATTCTTAGTATCTATAATTTGCTTGCATAGCAAATTGGTGTCAAGACTTGATTCTTATTATATTTTTACTAACCTCCTTATTTTATAAATTTAACCACCTATCTCATTACAATTGGTGGTAGTGGGTATTTCCTGCCCTTTTTCATTATAATGCATATTTAAAAATCATAATTTTTATTCCTTTCAAAGTAAACCCTTAATTTTATTCTTCATATAAATAATATATGTATAGGCCATTAGGATCAGTCCAAAAAACATAACCTATAGAAGTTTTAACAAAATTATTTTCACTGAACATCAACAAGTTAGCTGTTTTATTAATTAACACATATGCCTTTCAAATGAGGGGGAGAAAGAAGAAAACAAGACATATTGCACGTCTAATAGTGAAAAAGTGCTTGTTAGGATCTTGCACAAACCTGGGTTTTCCTGTTTAAGAGCAAACAAGGTAACAGTGTGATCAAATCAGGTACGAAACTGTCTGTGTCAATTTTGCCGTTGCTATTCCATACTGCCACGATAAGAAACCATTAAAATAAAATGTAATTTTCATTAGAAATGCCACCATCCAAGTGAATAGTTTGTTTGTGCTTGTAGCTGAGAAATATCGTTGTGCCTCCATGGCAACAATTATAGTACCATAGTTCAAGGTGCTAGTGAGTCTGTTATTCTATAAAAAACAGAGAATAACAAAATGCAGGTCAATCTTATTTATTCTAAATGAGAATAACATTTCACATGGCTAACCCAAAAAATGATGGAGATAAAACCAAAAAAAAGTGAATCCACATTGTGAGGAACGGTAAAAAGTGGGAAGTAGCATTAAACGTCAAAAGAAGTAGTCATGTTCATCTAGAAGAATCAGAAAATTCAGAATCTACTGTATGTGGGTAACATAAATTAAAAAAAAAAAACATTCCAAAGGTGTACCGTAGTATTATGAGTAAGTATAGACCAGGGTCTCCCAACAGGGTGTTCCCGAACCCCTAGGGGTTTGTGACGGTACTGCAGGGGGTTAGTGAGATTGTGATGGAAACGTCAATGTCAAATTAAATAGTCCTATTAATAAATAACAATGTAATAATAAGAATCAGAAAAACAACAGTAGCAATATTAATATTTTACCAAGTAAAAAGAAGCATGTTAAGAGGGTTGCTGTAGCATTTCTCTACATTTATTGAAAGGTTTGATTTAGCTAAAATCTCAAGGGGGTTGAGGCAAATAATTTAGGTTGAAGAATGTTCAGCTGACAAAAAAGTTTGGGAACCCCTGCTATAGACTATCAAACATCTTGATTACACTTTACACTGTATAATGAATTACACAGAATTATCAATAATTTAAGTGTACAAGAAGAAGTTGTCATTGTGGGAGATTTCAGCTCCCCTACTTCCTTTTTTTAAAATTCCTATATATACTGTTGTAAAGTACAAGAAAAAAAGGAAAGTCTGCTCTGTGTTCAAGAACAAAGACTCTTGTTCTCTGATTTCTCCATCATATTTACAAACAAATTGCAGGGAAAAAGTAAACAAAAACACTGTACTCTGAATAAGTGAACAACTAAAAATTGTGGCCAATGGTCGAAAATGGTTCCAGGCATATTGATAGCAATATAATCTCCCTAGCAACCAGATTGATTTGGTTTGCAGACTGGATTCATTGACAGTGAATACTGATGAAGACGAATAGCTGGAGCCTCAGGTCTCTTGCATTTCAATAATGCAGAGGTTCAGTGTAAATGCGACAATCTGAAAATGTGATACACAGGAACTGGCACTCACTTATTTTCTACTGTTTTTCTAAAAAGGTTATATGTTATATATTTTCAGAGCAAGGCTCAAACAAGGCTAGCACATATAGTGGCAGGGACCAGCAGCGGATACTTTTCCTGCAACACTGAAAGATCCATTCTAAAACTTCATTTTTATTAAACATCTCAGTGCAGTATTTCTAAGAGTGGGGGTTCTAATCTTACTCGCCTGGCTAAATATTAGTATAAAGAATCTGTCTTATGTAACAACATAGCTTTTTCACATTTCTCCTATTCCTGCAATATATCTGCTGATCAGTAAGTCATTTTAAAATAGCTTCATGTGCCATACCTCAGTATTGCTACATTTTCATCGGTGGGTGAAGTGTGTTCTCTTTTATTTAAACACATTGAGATTCTCTAATACTGTATGATTATATTATTACATTTGTTACGCCTCATGTTTTGTATACAGTACATACAGGTACACTATACATACTAAATACCAATTCAGAGTCCTAATTATATGCTCCTCACTATGTGAACTTTTATTTTATTTCATACAGTTTGATACAATTGAAAGCAGTTTGATAAGTTAATTATTTCAAATTTTACAATTATTTTGTGTCTAAAGTAGCCTTAATAAATTCTATATATATATTGAGTGCTAACATCATTGAAAATATTTTTACATTTATTAGGACAGTGCTGCAACGCAATAAAGAAGATCACATCAAATTTTAGAAATCCCAACTTCTTCACGTTGTCTTGAATATAAAATTAGATACACCTACAGACTTCAGGACTTCACCAAACTTCAGTTTTCACCAGATTTCACCATGTATAAGGAAAGGGGGGGCACATTTATGTTTATTTTTTGCATATCTGTAGTTAACAACTGTTATATTTTACTACCTTTTATATAAATAAAAAAAAATATAAATAAAGTTTCCAGGATAGCCAATGAATTCAAAGAATAAAATATTTAATGCAAATTTAATGCAAACTGGCTCGCAAGCCACTGTCAATAGTCAGTAGTCTATACTGTAGATCCAATAGTTATAATTTGATGGTTTACAGTTTGCTAATAAAAATATTTTGCTTTTGATACTGATACTGAAACATTTGCTTCTGTAATATTCTTCATTAGCTTCCCTAATGCTCACTGGTCTACAGGGATTTTCGATCTTCTTATATCATCTAAGGAGCACAGAGGATATCCTATCTTCTTTGTTTCTTATGTCGTCCATACCATGTAATTTTAGTCATGTATAAAATTTCATTTTCTTCAATTAGATAGCAATACACTAAAAGGTAAATTAGTGAATTATTATGAATAGAAATTCTAGCATGCATATATGCTATTTAAATTATTTTATAAGACTTGAAAAGACAATACTGTTGTTTGTTTTACATTATTCACTCTGCTTATTTTCTTTCCCTTTTTCACTTTCATACACATCACAAGGTCCAAAACACAAAACACAGTTAACACACTACAACCACCTTTTTTTTTGCAAGGCAGCAATGTTATCCACTGTACCACTGTGTTGCCCCCTCTTGTGATTCAGTATTTTATTTTTAAAAAAGGTTTATTTTAATTTTCAGATTATAATTTGAAAATGTGCCAACCCTCAAGTCAATAATGAAGAGTAATGGAATCTCTTTTAATAACAGGGAAACCTCAAACTCAAAACTTGGAGGGCACTGCTTCTCTTCAGCAAATATACCGAAATCAAAAGCATTGAACTTTGTAACCTAAAGTGGCTCATCTTATTCAACATGAGAACACGCACTTACTGTGGTTTTATTTCATGGAAAGAGAACATGCCAGCAGACACTCACATAATACACAGACAGACAATGAGAGTGCATATAATGTACTGTAGAATAAATACTGAATAAATAAGAGTATGCATAATTCACAGATAGCAGTGAATAACAGCCCACAAAAACTCACCAACAACCTTGAAGCCTTGTGAGATGTGGGTGACTATGTACTGAACATAAGGCTGTTTCAATCTAGAGTGTTGAGTCAGCCAACACTCTCAGCACTCTTTTATTACTAGGACTTAGTAGTGCTTTATCTTTTAAATACATCATTCAAAATTCATTTTCCCTTTGTGCTGTGACAAAAATCACTGTCTGGTACTGTTTAGCAGTTTTACTTCACTCTGATGGCTGCCCGTGCCAAATACTGTATGTGAGGAATGTTTAACACATATATACCTTTTTAATAAACACTGTGTGCAAGAAGTGCAGGCAATCAAGCAGTTAAGTGACCAAGCATAATTTATTACATTGCATTACTTCGTTGTTGGCAAAACATGGATTCCAATAAAACACAAGTTCCTGACAGAATTTGTTTGCTAATTATTAAACCTCAGTTGCACTGCTTTTGATAACTGATGACTCTGACTTCCAAGATTAACTTTCAGATGTCTGAAAGAGAAAAACTGGATGACCAGAACAATGACAATAGGGTGGATATTAAAGAGGCTTGAAGTGTGTGCTGGAAGTGTAGCTGGTTACAATGTATGGTTTTGCTCAGCTGTGTTGCAGCATTACACTCTATGCCAGTCTCCATACTAATTTATTTAGTTAGTAAAATTTAGGTAGTTTTCAAGCTTGTTGCAGTTTTGTTGGAGAAGAAAGGAGCAACTGTTCATATACTGATTCTACCATCTACCAAAAAAACAGATTCTACCATCATTGCAAACATTGCTGTGTTGTAATTTAGTTATGAAGCAGTTAAACCTATTTAATAATGCTTTATTGATCTCAACTCAAAACTTTGATAGTTGAATCCAGTCAGTTTACATTATGAAATAATTCCTTATGAGCCAAAGCAGATTAAAACACTGACAAGTGTAGCATGTTACTCTGTTAATCAACTACAGAGATTGGAATCCTACCTTAAGTGTTTCTGTCATCTGTATATGACACAGACAACAAGGTAGTCATAGTATTCAAAACCGAACATAATCAATATGATTGCCTTTGTCGTCTGGTGAACCCTTAAATTAAAAAATAATGCACATGATTATGCCATGCTTCCAACATGTCCAGTGAACATGTTGTCCAGGGCCACACATTGACTTGAGGCCACAATTTCACCAAAAAAAGTCAAATTTGTACTTTGGGTTTAACAGAAGAGAAGGGTATTTGTATAATTTCATTCTTACTTAATCAAGGTTTACTTAAAACGAGCTTAGAACTGATATTCACCAGCATGGTAAATATCTCTGTAATCAAGCAGAAGAACAATTTATGTTTGTTTCAGATTCAGATTTAAGTTTCAGATTCCAATTAAATAATTTTAGTTTTCTTTCTGCTTGTGATACAGAGCTACCCATACATTATAAAGGTTGTGCTGCTTTCACAAAAAAACCTGCAGCCAGTAATACGTTGTTACTGCTTATCAAAGCAAACATTGCTGATTTGTAATTTAGTCATGAAGCAGTTAAGAACTCTATCTAAAATGATGAAACCAAAAGGTGTATAAGTGGGATGAGGGCTGGAACGTCAGGGTTACATTTATTTTGTTTGCAGCCCACTGATCATGACCAAGAGCATACTGACGCATATCCTGACGCAAGCAGGGTAAACATTCATGCATGAAAAAAACTGTTTGGTGCCTGTAACTTTCTCTGGGTGGCATTGTTCAGCCATGCTGCTGAATTGTGCATTGCTGGCAGCAAACGCTTTTGACAAAGTCATGTCACACAGCAGGATGGCAACTTTAAGCAATGTTCCCATGCAAACTCTGCAGCTTTGATCCAAGAAGCAGCAAGCTTCCTGACACATGCTTTCAAAACATCGCAACTGAGAGTCATAATAACTATGCATATTGCTCAGAGACAGCCTTCTTTTTAATTGTCCCACAGATATAAAGGCTTTGAGAACTCAATGTCACTCTTAACTGTGGGATCAATAGCTATTGATGCATACATAACACCAGAGCAGGCTGTTTTCACCTTGAAGCAGAGTTTGAATTGCACTATTTAAATATAGAAAAAGTAGAATTCTTTATCTTATTTCCACAAAAGTGCTTTAATAGATGTATGCAGTAAATGTCAATATATTGTGAAATTAAAGAACATGCACATGTACTGTATATTATGTATGTAATATATATTTAATTACTTTGAAAAGGAATATAAGAAAAAAATAACTTACAGTTATTGAAGCATATTGATAACTGCTTGCCAAATACTTTTGGGGTATTACAAATTGTATTTTAAGTGTATGGTTTTGAATGCCAATGCAAAAGACAAAGTTTCACAAAATCTAAATGTCTGCATCTCTGAAAAGTAATCCAAACCCTACATCACATCATCTTTAACAGGAGGCATGATAAAACATCCTGAGATTGTGAAATAGAAAAAAATCTCATAACAAAACCTCAAAGTATTTTTCTTGGCTTATAGTTTCTCCTCAAGAGTGTCCCATGGTTAACCTTCTGCAGTATTTAACAAGAACAATTTCCTAGTGAGTATTCAATTATTTACAATCTGTTATTACCTTAAACAGTACTCCAATAGTGAATGAATTGGAAACAGTATTTGCAGAGTGACATAGTTGAATATAATACAATTACTTTTTGAACAAAGAAAAATATTTTTTTCTGCATCACAGTACTAGTTGTATGAAAGGCCTACATGTTTGGAATGAAACATGTAAACATTTAATAACCGAAAATATGAGAGATGAAAAGACAAAACAGGGAGACTGTAATTTAGAATGGAAATCAATCTGTATTACAGAGTAATCAAAACTTCATTATTTTGGTTCAACAAATGCAATTTAGAGCATTCGATCTTTCTATCTTTGTCTAAATCCATTGGAAAAGGAAGGTTGCTGTGTGGAACTTAGCATCATTATGCAAGAAATCATCCATGAAACTGTAAATACAGTTAGAAAAAAGAACATGCATATGAAGATTTTTTGTGCCAGTAGTAGCACAAAGCAGTTGGTGGGCTGACACACTTTAATGTCAGATATGCCAGACAAATAATATTAAAAGTATCAGACTGTAACTTTTGGGGTGTTTTTATATATGTTTTGATTTGGCTTTTTCAGTCCTTTTTAGAATGTTATTATTATTATTATTATTATTATTATTATTATTATTATTATTATTATTATTATTATATTTTAATGTACAGAAGTGCTGTGTGTCCACAAAACAATTCCCTCAGGGGACAATAAATAATCTTATCTCATCTCATCTTATCTCAGTCAGCACCTCTACTCTTTTGGTAAATGCCATGTGATCGTTTATAACCAGATCTTTAATGACCTTTAATGACCAAATTATCGGCATCAGAGTGTAATGATCTCCCTTGGTGTTGTTGATGCTATTTTCAGCTTCCACAACACCATAGTTGCTGGTCAGTCACTCAGCCAGTCACGCAACCTGTCCATTCTTGTGGCAATGTGGTCAGGTAGGTTGTCTATACCACCAGTGCATAACTAAAACTGCACTTACTTTATTATCGGCTGGGCATTTATTTCCACTCTTCTGAAATTACAGTACTCAGTCTTAGTCTTTGCTCCATGACCTGACCGTTTGTGTCTTTGGTACTTGTGAGTTTTCTCATCAGTGTTTGTAGAATGGATTTTGGATTATTTACAGTGCTTTATATAGTCTGTGCCTTGACATGGTGAAACGATTGAATTCCTCAATGAATTCCATTGTATAATTCATAGCTGTCAAAACATAATTCAAAATCTGCAGGCTTCTTCTGGCTTTTTCATTATTTAAAGTAAATGAAAAATAAAATGATTCCTTGTAGGGATGCTGAAGTTTTTGCATCATTCTCAGTTTTGTAAGACATGTGCATTATTAAAGACTGAAGTTAATGTCACATAGCTATTGAAAATTGTTGATTTCCAATTTGCATGAGAGCTATGTTCATACATGCATGACTAAGTGAAGCTACTCTGTTTGCGATGTTCTAAATTAAAACTGGTATTAGTATAAGTATGATTAAACCTTTAGCCTTTATCTTCAAAATATATGAAAAGGCTTACTTCTGAGCATACATTTCTCAGATATAAAAAGACCTCAGGTGGATTATTAGTATTGAATAACAATTTAAGATTAAATAAATGATTGATACAGCTGTAGTTAAATAAATTCTTATTTTGCAAATCTATGACTACTGGCACAATTTAATTATATCTATCAATGTGCCCTTTCAGTTATAATTAGTCTAAGAGCACAGGAAGGTCAGACAAGATGTGAGCCTCATCTGAACCATATTCTCCACATAGCTCTGGTATAATGAGCTGCTGTTGCCAGTCACCTGACCTATTGCTGGATGCCAATTGGTCAGGTGACTGTTTAAAAACCAAGAAGCAGTAGCATTCCGGGTCAGTCAGTTGAAGTGATGGTTGTAGTTTGGAGGGCAGAAGACAGAGTCTCTCTGTGCTCTATTTACTGGAGGGAGAAGAACTGAATGTGGACTTAAGGAATCTGTGAGTTTTGGAAGTTTTGAAGTGTCAGGGGAGACAGTGTTTGGTGTTTATTTGTTTTGAAACTGTTAAATTAAGCTGCCTGATTATGATAGCTAGGAACGTCAGTAAGTGGTTTAATCAGGAGCTCAAAAAGGAGCTCAGGTTTTTATTTTGGTATTTTTCCCCACACAAATAAAATTGCTGTATGTTGTCCTGGACCTCTTTTAAAGATCATTGTGACGTGTCCAGTGGGTTATCACACTAGACTGAGGTCATGAAAACTTACTAGAAAGTTATGAGGAAGGAATCTCACTTATAAAATCAATTTAACTGTAGCGGCAATGCTTGTTAATAAGACAGAATTAAGTGTTGCTGTGCTTTCCCAAATGAGGCTTCATCTCTCTGTTCATCTCTGTGGTGCAGCCACAGAGAAACTATTCATGCAGGCTGATTTAAAGATGTTTTCTTTTGATAAGGGACAGCTCCCAAAGGGGGATGCACTTAGCTAAGCCTGGCTATCATGATCAATGGTCATCCATTGGCGCCTATCTGTCTAGGGAGTGCCAGATGGACATCTGGACTGCATTCCTAGGTGTCAGGAGTAAGTGACTCATATCTCACCTTGATCAACCAATCAGGGACTGGTAGGGCCGAGTAACCCACGTGGGACTCTGATGCCCATGGAACTTTCAGCCAATGAACGAGCTGAAGTTCCTCCAGGTAAAAACAGGCAACACAGAGGGCCTGAGAGATTTCTGTGGAATTCTGTGGACGTTTTCTAAAGGGAATTCAAAGGAGAATTCCAGGGCAGGACGGCCCAGGAGCAGAAGGCTCCCAAGGGCAGGACATTCTCGCAGCGCGCCTCCTGACCATCCTGAGACTCAGCCCGGACAACCACGGAACGGGCAGTGTGTCCGAGTGCCAGAACTTTCTTTTGTTCTAAGAGTCTAGAGAGGAGGTTGCCAGAGAGTAACCAGAGGATCCACCCGAGGTAAGCACCAGCAGCAGGCCTCGTGAACAGGTCAGAACTGTGGACAGCTGAATCACTATTCAGAACTAGCGCTTCATCAGGAACGAACCGGTCTTCTTCCTGACCTGCTGGGACCCACAGTCATCTTTTCTCCTGTGCACAAACTGTGCTAGTTAAAGCCAACACTAACTAGCCGGTCTTCAGTGAGCATCAGCAGCGCACCATCGCAAGCCGCACAGCACAGCCTGGCGCCGAGCCAGAGAGCGCGGATTGGACAGCAACAGCCTGCAACTGTTTCTTTGAGTCCACAGGAGATCTGAATCCCCTGAGATTGGATGAGTACTCAACTTCAATGCATTACTGCTCGAGAATTCAATTGTTATCCATACCAGTTGATATCAATTTAATTCCTAAGAGTTATGTACTTGTTTTGAGTATCTAATGTAGAAGTTATAACCAAGTTCATTTACGAAACGGTCTAAATGAATGATATACTGAACGTATGTCCTATTGATATATGTAATTCTTTGTAACTGACTTAATATATACCTTTTGTATTCTGATAACCCTCTCGATAAGATCTGTTAGGTTTACATGCATATTCTATGTATTAATAAATGTATCCTCGTGTATTAGTACCTGTGTGTGTGCGTTGTTTGAGTTATATCGCATGGTTGGATTCTAAAGCCATCAAAAGAATCAATTTTGTGATTTACTGCTACAATTAATAATTGTCCCAGTAAATGCCCAAACCCTACAGAACTGGTGCCTTCAGAGAGCACACTACATAACATTCAACAATGCTGTGCAAGAAAGTGGTCCCTTTGTAATCAGTATTCTGTTACAGTAAAATACATTCTAGAAAGTGCTTGTACTACTATGCCAGCATATAGGGATTAAATCGAAGAAAAGCAATTAGACATAAGTTACTTCTACATCAATGCATAACATTTTCCTTTCTTATTCTAAGTTCCAAGAAATAAATCAAAGTTGTCAACCATTCAAATATGGTTGCTGCAAATGGATGAGTATATTATTTTATTTTATTTTTTTACCAGCAGCCATATCACCTCTCAGCTCAAAACTGACAAACCACTGAAGCTAGGCAGCCTGGTCAGTACCTCCTGGGAAAAACTAAGGTTGCTGCTGGAAGAGGTGTTAGGGGGGCCAACAGGGGGTGCTCACCCTGCAGTCTATGTGAGTCCTAATGCCCCAGTATAGTGATGGGGACACTATACTGTAAAAAGGTGCCGTTTTTCAGATGAGATGTAAAACCGAGTCCTGACTCTGTGGTCATTAAAAATCCCATGGCGTTTTTTGAAAAGAGTAGGGGTGTTACCCTGGCATCCTGGCTAAATTTCTCATTGGCCTTTAGCAATCATGGCCTCCTAATAATCCCCATCTATGAATTGGCTTCATTACTTTGTTCCCCTCCACACTGATAGCTGGTGTGTAGAGAGCGTTCTGGTGCACTATGACTGCCATCACATCATCCAGGTGGGTGCTGCACATTGGTGGTGGTGGAGGGGATCCCCATTACCTGTAAAGAGCTTTGAGTGGAGTGTCCAGTAAAGCACTATATAAGTGTAAGCAATTATTATTAAAGCCTGTCTAGCACCATTTTCTGTTCAAGGTATGTGACTATTCAACTTCAGGTGATCTTCATTGTAAAAAATCAGGTTTTCAACATGTTTTAACTAATAGTGTCCCTCTTCAATCAATCAATGTTTATTTATCAAATGCACAACAAAACAGCATTCAGCAGTAGTTGCTGGCAATGAAATGTATTTTCAAGACTGTAAAAATGGATTTATGTTGCTGATCTTCAGTTACTTTTTCTCTGTTCTGCTGTTAACTTAGTATATATAGTTTCTTAAATTCTGTTGTACCCACTGTATACAGTATACTGTATATTAAATACTGTATACTGTATGTTTATACAGCACTGTATTACAGGGGCTAGAGAGAATAACTTACAAAAAGTTACTCACTTAATCCAAATTTGATAACATATTTAAAGGCAAAAAAAGCTTTTGATAGGTTTTATTTGTTGGTCCATTACTTTCATTTAGTGTAAATGATGAAGATGTCCTAGTTTTTTCGAATGGTGAAGTAACTAGGGATTTCCCCTAAACATACTTTAGAAATACTCCTTTTG
This sequence comes from Lepisosteus platostomus, assembly GCF_059453375.1. NCBI lineage: Eukaryota > Metazoa > Chordata > Actinopteri > Semionotiformes > Lepisosteidae > Lepisosteus > Lepisosteus platostomus. The sequence goes on from NC_142613.1 coordinate 42,387,192, forward strand.
CATGCCACCCTTAGAGAGCAAGATACTTACTGTATCACTATCTTTGTAGTGTCAACAAAAATGCTAAATTAATTGCATTTATATACAATGCTTGTATATAAAGGATGTAAAGCATCCTAGAGCACTATACATGTAAGAAGGAACAATTATTTCTCTGATTAGGATGAAGCTTGTTCCAATCAAAAGCTCAGGGTTTGTTGGCTTTTTTTTTTATTTGCCCAGATTTCTGTTTTTAGTACTGTACATTGATGATATTCACTGGATAAGGATTAAAATACCTTAAGAAGTATTGGGTTGGACATTGAAGTGCATATTAGGTATTGTATTTACATACATAATTTTATGCAATTAAATATTAAATAGGGTAATACAATATTCAACGTTTTTTTTTAATCCAGTGATGAAAAGTGAATACATTTGTGTTTAAACGTTTAAAATATTATTTACATAGAGAACTTTTCATTTCCAATTGACAAAAATCTCTGCTATTTGTGTTTTCTGTGCTGTGGGACAAGGCAGTGTACTTGATATTTTGAAATTATAAAGGGCATAGTGGGCTTAAAGGATAAAGGATAATCAATCAATCTTGATTTTCTACTTGATATAGGGCATTGTGAGCCTAAAGGATAAAGCATTATCAATCTGCATTATCACATTTTACTATTGTGCCTTCATGTATTACTCAGGATACACAATAGTATCAGGATTTAAAGGAATTTTCTACACTGACAGGTTGAAAGAACTAAATCTTTTTGGTCAATTGCAACAGACTTGCTGATTTAGTATGGAGCTGCGCACTAACCCATTATATACCTTTTTTGAATGTATATTTTCTTTTCGTGATCAACTTTTTATTAATTTAACAATGAACAAAATGAACATTCAGACAACAAAATAGTCCCTTAACCCCTCTACCACTGAGACCATACCCTTTCCAGTCTTCCCCAAAACCCAGGTCAAGTTTTAAAGGTCTGATAAGGGAATTGAGACTTTTCCTAGTAACTTCCAGTTTACAAGTTAAAGTTTCAGTGTAGCTAGTAGCTAGTTCAGAAATCTAATTCATTGATTTCACTAAGACAGGATTTAAGATTGGAGGCAAACGGTTTACTAATAAATCTTTAACAATATCCCAGAGAATGGATATGCGTAGATTCATCAATCGAGAATGAAATAGGAGGTGAAGAGGTGAAGCGTTTCATTTTGAAGTAGAGTTGAAGGTCCACCCTGAAGCTTTGTTGGGATGTCAGAAAATGAAAATTAAGGGGGGTATTAACATCCTGAATGGAACTAAAATAATGTACTGCATTTCAAAGCAAAAGGAAAACCAATTCTACAAAAGGATTTGTGTCTGGGAGAAAAACAAGTGAAACCTCTAGAAGAGAGATTAATTATTTGCAAGGAGTTGAGTAGAGCTAAATCAGACAAAAGTCTCTTAAGTGAGGTAGATGTCACGGACGTCCAAAGGGACTAACCGTGGGGAGCAGGAGAGCGGAAAAAGACCCATATGCGTAGCGGCGAGATGGGAAAAAGGCCCGGGCTCATTAGTGCAAAGAGTTCAGGAATGCCATATAGAAACCTATGCCCTCAGGGAGCGGACGTGGGGTGCCCTGGTGCTAGGCGGGTCTCAGGACATCCGAACGTCAATGCTGAGCGAGGACAGAGTGCAAGACCCGGAAATATATAGCCCAAGTGAAAGAGAGGGACAGGAAGGACAGCAGACCGGAAACTAGGGACAGGACAGAGAAGGAGCGCCCTCTGGCTGCAGAGGGCGTGACAGTAGAAGCCTCATCTTGTGAACTTCCCTGTACACCAGATGCCTATAGCTGGGTTTACGACAGTGTTCGTATCAGCACTTACTATTGACTTAAATCGGACCATTCTGAAACTACTTTTGAAAAAAAATGGAGAATTGGGCATCATATGTATTTGAAGCAAAGCTGCGGTTAGAAGTACAGGTGAGTCAACAAGGTGAAGAGCCACATTCTTCAGATTCTCACAGGGAAATCTCAGAATTGGTTGCACCTCGTGACTTTATCGCCCTATATAAATGGTTCCTTAGGCAGTGAAGGTTGACTTTCCACGGAGTCTCTCCACAACCCTCAAGGTTTTATGAAGCAGTGGGATAACATTAATAACAGCTTTGGTTGTTTTCTGGGTTGGGACACTGGTAAGTAAGAAGATGGTTAATGAGCACACCTGGCCAACCAGACTGACTGAGAGAGGTTCTTGCCATTGCTACTGTATCTGAGTTCAGACCGTTATGGGTAAAGGAAAGATAAGATTTTGGTTTATGTGGAAACTCCCTGGCCCCACTACCCTGTAGAAGGGGGATCTTCCACATCTAGTGGCAGTAGTGGGATGTTCCCATTTGGGGGGAACATTTGTGCCGACAGTTGCGTGATGTGTGGTTGTATAGTAAGTGGGTTGTCCCATAATCACCATTCATACCCACATGGTGTGGGATGGGTGTTTGGCCAAGCAGCAAAGATATTCTATTATTTTACTTGATGATTTGGATGTGTGATTGGGTGATTTAGTGCAGTATGGCTTGGCACAAAGGTTAGTGTTCTGGCAGCTGCATGGCTTTAATGATTAGTGCCTTTAGATGGTTTCTCAAGGGCACATTGCCTTGCAGTGACTGATGCTCCTCCCATTAGCTGGAGCTGGGGGGCTGTGAAGCAAAGCACTGGTGAGTCATCAAGGGCAGAGCCACAATCTTTGGGTTCTCACAGGGAAATCATGGAATGACTGCACCTGATGAATTTAGTTTCTATATAAACAATTCCTGAGACAGTGAAGGTTCTCTTTCCATTGAGTCTCTCCACAACCCTCAAGTTTTGATGAAGCAGTGAGCATAGTGGGATAACATTGATAGCAGCCTTGGCCGTTTTCCGGGTCGGGACACTGGTAAGTAAAATGATGGTTAATGAGTGTACCTGGCCATCTGGAATCAACCGAGAGAGGTTCTTGCCACTGCTATCTGGGTTGAGACAGTTTTGAGTTAGGCAAAGATAAGGTCACGGTTCATGTGGAGACCCCCTGGCCACACTACTTAATAAAATGGGGGATCTTCCACACCAAAACAAAAGCTGTTTTTTCTGCCAGATTTACTCCTCTTTTAAACAAAATCCACTCTGCCCTGTGTATCACCCATATCATCACTAACAGTAAACTGCAAGTTGTGGTATTGCAGAAGCGGTGATCCTCTCAACTTGTCATATGGAGGAGGAAGCAGACATGAAGTTATATTTCAGGTGGGTAGCTACTGTACGTCAGCATGCATAGGCTGCAATGGAACACGTAATAGGTTTATTCCATGCAAAAAAAAGAAAAAAAAACGCAATGTTTCAGTGGTGGAGCCTTCTTCCATTCTTCGGCTCCACGGCCCGAAACGTTGTTTTCTTTCTTCTCTTTTCAGCATGGGAAAAATATTTACTAGCACATCTAAAGATGTCATTGTGCAATATATTTAAGTGTGATTCCTGTTTTACGGTGACAGCTATTCTTTTCCTGTACAAAATGCTTGTTAGGGAAATTATGGCCATGTATATTCTAGGGTAAGAGATTAACACTGGTCATACTGTAATTATCAAAAATTAAGTCAGGGACAGGTATGTAAAATGGTTACTCACTCTGGGAGAAGACAATGATTAATAGTCAAAAGTGCCATATGCACTCACCTGAACAGAAAAAAGGCTGGCTGACCCCATCATCCCCACCTCCTATCCTCCTAGAACAAAACTGTGATCCATGACAGCAACAGCATGGTGCCATAAAAACCAGGATTGGGAAAGACAAAAGAAGAAAAAAAACATGGTTCGTACAAGCAAGTGCACAATAATACACTGACAAGATTGACATAGCCTCACTTGGAAGGAAAGTTAGCTGGTAGAACAATCTCTGTTCAGAGAGTGAAATTGTCGGGCTCTCCTCACTGAAGAAAGCGAATCTACAAGGCTAGTAATAAATGAATCCACTTCAGATGGAAAAAGGCTTTTCACCTCTCTGACACCTAGAGAGATGCTGGGTAAAACAGATCATTTTCATTCATTTCTGCTGAAGCTTAGCTTTTGCTCTAGTGAAGGCTTTGTGGTCAGCTGCTGTGACTAAAGAGCAGTCAGTGAGAATGCCAGCTGACCTGCCTTCCTGCAGAATAGCTTGACAATCCCTATAGCACAGTAGGCTGAAAATCGGGGTACTCGACCTCTCAAAGCTATCTGCAGAACTGATGTAGACCCAGAGGGTCCTCATCACTTCAGTGGAGGAGAAGTAGGAAGTGAATGGATCCAATGAGGAAGCGTCTTCTGAAGGAACTGAGCTTCATCTCTACTTTCGGTGCCCTCAGGCAGCCTCACGAGATTTACATTTCAGTGGCGTGTTCTATCCTCCAGTTCATTCAGTGTGGTCTGGAGCTTCTTCAGATGCCACAGGATGACATTGGATTCTCTTTCTACCAGACCCAGGTCAGCTTTTAGTGTGACCACTGCAGCAGAAAGTTTTACTACAGTTTGATTTTATTGAAGCTCTTCTTGAAGAGCCTGTAACATATAGTTAAAGGGGCCCAAAGCCATGGCTAAAAAATGGCATTGTGCTGTGAAGTGATTTTGCTCTATGCAGCTAAACTTCTCTGTAAAATTGACAAGTCTGGGGCCAATATGAAGCTTTTCCCCTCAAGGGAAATTCATGTTTATCAAGAAAACCCATCTCATTTTTTTTCCAACTTTAATCACTTGTTTTTTTTAAAGAAAATAGGGATACTATCCTTAGCCATAAGCTGCCCAGCAAAACGCCTTCCTTTTTCACTGTCCATAAAATCTCCACAAATCTGACCCCACCAAATCCCAAAATTCCAGAGGCTTCCCATCACTCCTTGTGGCCTTTCCCAACTTAAACTTCTTCAAAGCTTTGTGCAATTTTGTCATAAGTAGTCTTTTTCAAGACTCTTATCAACATTAATCCTTGGCAACTTTTGAGACGCAGTTTCCAAATTATTAACAGTATTATTAGATGTAGTTGCAGTGGTAAAGTGATGGGACTGTGCAGGAAAGTGCAGACATGCAAAATATCAGTGTAAAGGATAAAACGAAGCTCTAAACTGAAGTTCAAGAATAATGATGACAGCCAAGCTTTTTGCTCATGTTGCTCTAAACTATAATCATTCCTGACATAATTTCTCTAAGCTATATATATATACAGTATATTGTTGTGTCCAGATTCTCTTAATAACAGGTAACACCTTGCTAGTGTCCACTTTTCCAGCTTCAAAGCAAAGGGATGTTTGTTGAGATGTAATAGTCCCTGATTCAGATCAAGCCAATCATAAAATTTACATTAGTTTACCTTATTTAATTAATGTCAGTCGACAGGAACAGGGCATAAAACACAAGAGAGAAGAGAGAGAAAAGACAATTAGAAAGGAAAGCATAAAGGAAGAGGAAAAGTCAAGAAGATGGAAGGCGAGAGCTCTTTGTTCAAGATCACCTGGAAAGACCAGATTGGAGCTAAATATTATTATTCGTATGAGCTTAACATGCAGAAGTTACATAGTTATATTGTCACAGTCAGGTGCCTCAGCCAGTCGCGGCTGGCATCATCCAAATCTGTGAAGTTCCCAGGGCACCTGAAGTGAGAGCAGGAGTATAGAATGTGGTCGGCCGTCTGCTCCTTGACATCACCGCATTCACAAATTGGGTCATCAGTGAGACCCCACTTGTGTAGGGTGGCCCGGAAACGGCCATGTTCGGTTCTTAATTGGTTCAGCTTGACCCAGGCTTGTCTGGGTAGGAGCTAAATATTGGAACCTTGTTAAGAGAGCTTGCTATGCCGTGTTTTTTAGGGAACTCTGATTTCCTGTAAAAATAATTCCTTGGTTAAAAATGGCCTCTCGTGGCCTCTCGTTTGTGAGTCTAATTTTAGTGAGATAGGTACCCATGTCATTTGAGCCTGCAGCAAGAAATTTAACTGAAGATCATGTTCTGTATGGTTTAGAAGGTAGCTTTCTCTTATTTTGGCCTTTGTGGGCATTGTACAATAGTTTGAATACTTAGTTACAGTCTAGAGTTTTCTAGGTGGTTAGGACGTTAGGCCCCTGGTTTATACATAGTGTAACTTGTGTGTTGTATGTCTGTTTTGTATTGTTTAGTGTGTGCATTGTAACTGTTAATATATATTTGTCAAACCCACTGAGCCTGAATGATTACTCTTTTCACCTATGAAGGTTGTGCTAGAGAACAAATGGCTCATGTGCCTCTAATTAAACCAGCCACCGGAGTGGTTTATTTTGTTTACAAGTTGAGGGTAAAGAAACATTTAAATGACAATGTTCGGATGTGGGTGAAAGAAGAGCTGTTTATTCGTGTGCACACGGGAGAGAAGCCTGCAAAAGCTAATCTCCCGGAAAGATGTTGCTCAGCACTTTTTATAAACCATTACAGACAAACTTCCTGCCTTTAACACAGATTACCTTATCCCTAAAATGAACCATCAGTTTTTTTTAGTCAAACTTGGGTAGCGGGAAAACAACTCCTTATTAAGATTTTCGTTTTTGCTTACTTTTGCAAAACACGACATTTGACTTCCCTTTTTACTATATTTTAAGACATGAGCTGTACTTTTTCACTGACCTATAGATGCCCCCTGGTACGTTGCCAGGGGTATAAGCAGTTTGTTAGCTTTTAAAAAAATTATAACATTCCTTCAAGGGTTATAATTTTATTAAGCGATCTATCTACTTTATAACTTCCTGATATTTACCTTGTTTTGTAACAATATGCAAAACCCTCTCTTTGCATTTTTCCCCATGTGTCCCATTTTCCCCCCATCTCCTTCTTTGCAGCTATCTTCTTGGCTGTTTTTCTTACAGATATTTCCCTAAGTATCTCACCAGGGTCTCCAGACACACACAGAGTTGATCTGACAGACAGGAAGAAACTATTAGTTTCTGCCAATCTTTGCAATTTGCACAAGGATAAAATGAACAGCATCTGTTATTGAATCGGTGTGTATTTAAAGAAAGAATGGTTTGTTATCTTATGGAATTGCTTCAGCACTGATGTAATTAATACTATTTGATCTTTACAGCACAGGGAAAAATTCTTGCAGTGTAACTCAATCATTGTCCCCAAACTGCAAAATAAGAATTGATGCATTTATTAAATTATTGATTTGTAATATAGTAATTAGGAATTGCTTCTGTCAGTATTTAAAAAGGTTGCATCGATGTATTTTGTTCTTTCCCCAAGAAATTGAACAAGCCTGGAAATGGAACAGAAGTCAACTTGTAGATTTCAGTTCTACTGATTATTCATGCGAGTTTGCTTTTACATGAACAGGTGAACTGAACAGTTATTACCTGGAAATTTGACATTTTGTGGATCTTTGAAGCAACTTTTTAAAACTTAATTTTTGTTAAATCACCTAGGTTTAAGATGGTTGATAGCAAACAAACACTTACTTTGACGTTATATCTGTACAAGGACAAGAAATCGCTGAAAAATTAAATTTATTTTTTGTGCTATAAACTTTCTGTGCTTTGTATTTTCAGTTGAGGCAATACTGACTGTCAACATATGTTATGTTACTTGAAATGGTTTCTAGTAAGCTTAAGCACATGTTACAACCAAATACCCAGATGACTATTATCTTCTGCTCAGTATATAATTCTTACAAGGAGATGCTTTTAGGAGATGTGTGAGAAGTATTGAAAACAATGCATTGATTGAAAAAGAAGTAAAAGGTAGGAAATATCATTCTGAATTTATAGTTAGACAGTTACTGCCTGTTTAACACATCTGACACAAATGGTTGCAAATCCCTTTTTAAAACCAAACTGTACTTCAGTTTGTATGGTGCACATTTTTATATTAGATTATCCATTATGTGTATGGGAAATATTTACATATCCATCTTTGAATCTGAGTATATACTGGAGTACTGAAATTCTGGTTTGAGTATCACATTAGGAGATGTTGTAATATACCTGTAGAAGATGCTAGAACTCACGTCACCTTTTTCACTACTTGTTACTTCCAGAGTATTAGAAGATCATAAGTCTGATCATGGGTGCATTTAAAACAACAAAAAAGTGCTACTGAGTTCATGCATTCAAAAAGGTGTCATACTTTAAAATAAATTATAAATGTACCATAGGAAGCACCTATGATCCAGGTTCCAATCCTTTGTATTTTTTTATGTCCACATCCATTCTTCACTAAGCATTATCATGCGTGTTGGATAATATCCATAAACCTATATTTTCAGGGAGAAGCAGAGCTGTATTTTCATTTTTTCTTTGGAAAACAGTCAAAATATTTCTGAAATGAAATTTAAACATTTAAAATGAATATTTTAGTATCCACATTGGGGTGAGGATAGGAGGTACAGTGAATGTTTGTCTATTTCATTAAAATATCACTTCATGGCTTCTAATAGCAATTGACATAAAACCTATTCCTATAATGAGATCTAAAAGGCTGCTATCTGAGTCTTGACAGATGCTGTTAGATATACATTATGATTCTCTCAAAATACTGTATGAATAATTATGACTCAAAGATTTACATAAAAAGTTATTGGAATGATATGAGTAATTATTCATATCTAATTAATATACACAATGCTCTTATGACTGTATATATCAATTGGATATGAATATTCTATAAGTCATTTTAGAAAAAATGTTACTTTCGACATTTTAACATTTATTGTTAACATGAATGTTAAGCTAATTTTTCATGAGCTATTGCACTAATGAAACGTGGCAAAAAGGTACACTCAACTTAACTCCAGAAATCTAGTGCCGCTGCTATAATACTTAATTATATCTTGCAGATATAGTCATTGTGGCCTGTTTGATTATTTCTTATTTTGGTGTTTAACAACAGACCATTTGTAAGTTGATTCCAACTCTCTGTATTTCTATATGTTCAAGCAATATACAACTCCAATGCTGAGCAGCCAGAAGAGGTTCTAATATGAGCTCTCAGTACGTTAGTTACCCAATGAATTGTTTACATAGCTGGCACAGTCTAGTATTCTGTGTCATTCACTGCAGCTGATTTTTTTTTGAAAATCTAGCCTTAAAGGACAGAAGCTACTGGAATTATAGAAAGGTGAAATTTCAGATTGCTCTGTGTGCCTCTTTATTTGCATTTGATTGCTTTTATTCATATACTGGTAGTGTCACAAGGAAAATGTCCACTGTACATGAAAAAATGTCCCGATAATTAGAATATAAATTTCTGTGCATTACTACCAAAGCTACTATGCAAGACATTTCTAAAGCATTTTAAAGCTAGTTAATGAAAATACTTCATTCAGTAGCTGTGCCTCAATAACATGTACAGTAAGCCTTCCTGTTTAATAACAGACTACTGTACATTTAAACAAGCTTGTAGTAGTGTCAATTTACCTCATTTTACAGCTATTTGGACCTAGCAAGGTGGGTACTGTGGTTTTTCAGAGATAGTAATGCACATCTGAAAAAATCAGAACATCGTGGAAATATCTTTTAAATTCAAGAGTAGCAAGCATTACAAAATTTTGGGCTGGGAAAAAAGTCAAATACTGTAACCTGTTTAATGCAGCATGTAAAATGTAGCATACATTGTCAGATGAGTTGGGATGCTCAAACCAAGCAACATTTCAGAATAAGTATTGATTGGATAAAATATTGTTTTAATTTATTAGCCTTAAGGGTTCCATCATTGATCGAGTACAGTATATAATAATCTGTGCCATCAGAATCGCCAGATGTCTGTGAACACAGTAATGAATCAAAGGACCAAGATGGCTCAAGTCTTTCCTGCAACACATATAGTACATTTAGCATTTTGTTCCACATGTAAGAATGTTAACAAATAAAAAGAGTGAATCTGACTAATATACAGTAGCTTGTTTGGTTTTAAGTAGCAAATTTAGCAGATAATCTCAGGTAGCCATTTCTTAAAAGATGATTTCAAAAACATGGTTGGGTAGCTCGCTCCAGATTCTTACCCCTAATATTGGTTCCATTTTATTTATTTTACTGTGCTTTCAGAGCCCTTAAGTCTTTCTAGAACTGTAATACTTTTCATAGCCTTAAGATGTTTTGGTCTTTATTACATTATTGCTGTCTGTTGTAGGACTTTGTTCACAGCATCCTACATTATGTATCTGAGCATTGTGCTTTATTTGTTTACTATTCATTGGTTCTCTCCTTGGATTGAGTTTTTACTTTTGTATGTACTGGAAAGAGGAACAAAAAAACAAGTCTTGAGAAATAACATTTTCATTCAAACTGTCGAGCTAGCTATTTTTGAATGATGTTTCAAAATGGTTTCAATATCAAATTATTTTACAACTAATAATATAAAATTTCATTTATATACAGTAGCATCTTTCAAAGTGTGTTGATATAGAAGAGGGAGAACCCACTTTGTCAACTACTCAAATGCAGTAACCATTTGGCTAATGCATAACAGCCATTTTGTGTCAACAGTGCCACACAGAAGGCCAGATAAAGAAGTAAGAGATGACTGCCCAAATAAATAAAAAAGGACTCATTCAGGAGTGCCAGATTGTGTGAACATGTAGTACCATTGACCCAGAAGACCAGATCATACTTTATTCTTTAATGCACAAATGTTTTTTGACATCAGTTTATACAGTATGAATCCTATCCAAAGGACAGCACCTCCTACAGCATGGTCTTTCTCCTTGTCATGGCCTGATATTGGTCTGGAGCATGAGTTCTGCTTGTTGGTTCACCACCATGACTTAAATCTGGTTTTCTATTGAAGATCTTTCATCCCAGTAATGATGAGCTCCTGCCTTGTTTAATTCCCAGGCTAAACTAAATCAAGCTCTGTAATTGGGTTTATGTTTTGTTTTGTCTCCAATGGTACTGTGTACTGCATTTACTGAGAATAAGAGGCACTACAAAGATGACAACAGCAATACTAGACATTACATTTCATTATTGCAACAATACAACACTGTTGACAAAACATTTGTGTTGCTTTTAATTAACCTAAAATAAGCAAATACAGTGCAAATGCCAGTGTTGTTGAACAGTCTGGGTAGTTTCTTAATAGAATTCAATTATCAGGGATGTAAAGTAATAATACTGGGTGGGTGAACAGGGATGCAGACTGAACCACACAGTGGGCTTTCTGATAACATAAGCAAACAAGTGAATGAATGAAACATCTGCTTGCTGGTAATGTTATGGTATTGCTATTTTTATTTCCTTGTATATTTTGTATTAATGCAGTGAAGTTAAAAATCCACACTTGCTGTAAATTAAATGTCTGCAACACATCTGTGAAAGCAGGGGATTATTTTCTTACACTGACAACAAATGAATACATAGACTGATCTTTGTAAGGGCAGCCTTTTATGATAAATAGAACAGACAACATAATTGGTCTCTTGAAAGCAAAATTAATTCACTTAAGTGTGTGCTGCTGATAATAGTATTTAGATAATTTATCTTACTATTTATCAGAATCAAGACACTGCAGAAAAAAGTGTCATGAAACATTTGCAGTCCCAACAATGAAAAATCCTGACAAAGGCACACAGGAAAGGTTCTGTGCTTTATTGTCAGTCAATGTGTGATCCCTTTAGCAAGAGCCTATGGTTTTGTAATAACCTGTTCATCACTTCTGACTGCAGCAAGGCAGGAAAAACCCATCTCATTTCAGTGCTACCTTGTTGGTATTCAGCACCATACTACCTCACTCCGCAGTGCACCTTTATGAATACTGGTGTATGTCAAAGACAACCTATACAACTGCAGTGAGTATTGGATTCACACTACCCATGGCTTTTTCATCTACATGTGCACATGTGAAATAATTCAGAACAAATTGGTTAATATGTAATGCTTCTATACATTCTACTGTATGTTTTTTTATCCATGGCTGATGCATTTTTAGTACATAGTGTTTTCTTTTAAATTAGTTTTTATATCAACCTGAATAATATCTCCATTTTCATTTCTTAGAGACCTTTATACAAAATTTAATAGCTACATTTCCTACAAGTCTTCATTTGTAATTCCACCTTTAACCCTGACCATGGCCAAATAGACAAAAATCCTAAAATAATACTTTAGAGAGCAGTTTGATAAATGACTGTGCCAGCTATGTAAACAATTCATTGGGTAACTTGTATTTTTTTAACAATAGTCATAAATGGTTATTGAGACAGGACCCACCCTGTCTGATCACATTAAAACTTGTGGTGACTTGAAGAGTGCACTGCAGAAGTCCTTATTTTTCAGAATATCAGTAAAAACACACTCTGTTTGCTATTCTAAACCCAACCAACAAATAGAGTTGTGGGAACAGTTTCCATGAACATCTCCACAGATCAGTTGCCTGCCTCATATACCCTTTCTCAGCTGTCAACTGGAGGCTACAAGTGCCTGCCATTCCCTACAGAGACCTGATATATTTTCCTAATTGTCTCCTTGAGGCAGTGGCAGGTCATGCTGAGCAATAGCCTTGCTCCAGGACAGAGATTGTAGGGTGCCCAGGTGACATTCGCCTGCCTTGTCAGAGGTTGCAAGGAGTTTTTGCCCACATATCACTCTCTCCCTGGCACTGTCAAGATGCAGTACAGGCAACTCCCTTCCTCACTGGAGAATGGTGGTGGTGACAGTGGCTCAGTGACACCCCCTTTTCCTGGTAGAGTGTACACAGAAAGAGATATCATTGTCATCCTGGTAACATCCTTCCCCTCGGACAGAGGCAGCGGGGAGAACAGTGCCTCTGTGACATCCTCCTCCTCTGATGGAGGCTGCATGGATAACCGTATTGTCACTCTGGCGACATCCTCCTCCTCTGCTGGCATCTCCAAGGGCTGATGACTGGGCATCACTACCCTCCTCTTTCCCTAGAGGTAACGGCCAAGGTGGCAACAGTAGACTTCAGTAGTTGCATCCTCCTTTTCTTTTTTGTTATTTGCCTGGAGCTTCTTCTCCCTTTCCTACGCTGCAGGTTGTTGCTGCTACTCTTCCATCTCGGGGAGCTCCTGGGACACAGGCAGTACTTCCCCCACCTCCAATTCTGCCTGACCAAAGCAAGCTCCCTGTACAGCTTTTGAGATTCCATGTGGGATCTTTTCAACTTTGTGGGTTCTGGGACTCAGTCATCTGAAATCTCCGCACACTGAAAGTTGTTTCTGCTCATCACTTCTCTGAACCTCTTCTGGTATTCATTCAGTAACAGCAAGAAGCCTTCCATACTGTTCAATCTCTGATGGTAAGGTATTCGGAGACTTTTCTGACTCCTTGAGCAGTACCAACAGAGTGTAGTGTTGGTGAACTGGCTGACAAGATCCTGTGCTTTCTTCTGGAACTCCTGTGGCCACTTATTCCGCACTGTATCAATGGGAGACGCATCTGAAGAGCCTCCCTCAACTACTTCTTTCACTATCTCAGCTAATCTTCTGCAAAAGCCTACAGTTCAGAGAGGATAGTTAACTCAAGCTAGGTCTTTTCCATCTCTTTTTGTGAGACTGCGGCCACTGCTGTGAGACTGTTCTGGCTCATTGCCCACCTTTTTCAATTGATTTTGAAGTGCATTTTCTCTCAATCTGACTGGAGTCAGCTGCAATGTCTCAGTGGCAGCTACTTTGGACTCTGAATGAACTCCAGGAACTCACTTTTGTCCTTCTGTTCACAGGTCAATTCACAGGCACGGCTTTCCTAGCTTAGCACCTAGTCTGGCTCTCCATCTGTTTAGCATTCCTGGGGAAGATGACTCAAAGATTTGTATTTTCTGACTGCAGAAAGTCCTGCAGAGCATCTTCCCGTTACATCTGCAAGTGCCACAAACTAGCAACCACCTGCCTGAATCTCAGTTCTTTAATCCTAGCAGCTGCAGCATGTGGGGGCTTGAGGAGTTGTGAACCCCTGGTCATGCAAGCTCCATGGCTTCTTGAGATGGGTCTCTGGAACCGACTTTGTCTCTGGGAATTTCCTTTCAGTTCCCTTCCCCCTTGACAAATTCAAGCTAATCTCACCTGAGGTCAGGGAACACTGGGTTTGAGTTGTGCTCATCATTCACTGCCAGTTACAAATGTTGTTTTATATCTTATGGAACCTCTAAGAAGGAATTATGCTGGCTAACTTTTAATTAGATGAATTCTAGTATCACGTTAACATCAATTTATTTTTTCTACCATGCAAAAAAACTAATCATTTTCAAATGTTACTCTACCTACAAATTTTAAAAAGATTAAGATATTCACATAGACAAATATTCATACAGTATACATGAAATATTAGATAGACAATTCTTCTAACATTATTTTATGAAACATGTAACAATTTTATCTAAACGTTCATGGCACAGCATTACATTAAAAGTGAAAAACCACTTAACCATAAAAATATCTCCCTATGATGAAAATCTAACAAGGACAAATACTGTAAAGAGCTTTTGTACCAAATCACCTTTATTATATAAAAACACTTGTTCCTAAATTATTGTTATTGTATGTAAAGTTTGAATGTTAGTTTGTATATATAAATTATCCATACACATAACTATACAGTTTTACTTAAGGGTTACAAATTTGGATGTGCATTGAGTGAACAGAGAATGAACAGCCTGTTCTCAGCACCAGGGTAGACTTTCATCTACTTCTAGGAACACTAATAGAACCTGATTACACTTGAAGCAATAAATCCTTATCACTGCAATTTCCCTGCCAAGCGTGCTGGGCGTCCCTGCAGACATCTCTGTCTCAGGTCATCTCTTCCCATTTTGTTTAAGCTCACACAGCCAGTCCTTCCTATTTGGCTCATAATATCTTCCCCTGCCTCTTGTTCTAGCTAGCAAGTGACACCTGGGCCTCAGGAAAATCAAAAGATATTAACCATGTACACCTCTGTGTCGTCTTGAACGGGATCACACTGAAACTGAATTTCATTAGCATTTTGTTGTTGTATTGTGGAATGGGCTCAGTTTTTTCTGTTATGCTTATTAGAGACTACTGTATATGTTAAACATACAGTAGTGTACATAATTTCCTCTTATATATATAAGTCTGCAGCCAGAAATGTTGACATATTTCTAAGTACACAAGTTCACATTTTGACACCATAGCAACCAGAAGGTAATGGATCTTCTTTTTTCTTTATTAACCTTGAGCTTGTTCTTATTGTAGCCCTTAAAAGGTTCAGAATATTCTTTTTCCACTGCCATACAGGACCTTTACATATATTTATATTTGATTTTAATTATAAAATATATAATCCGCACTTTAATCTCTAAACCACATACTGTAATTCAGCACTGATATTCGAATACACCTTCCAAAGCTTTTATTTCTACATTTACTGTTGGTCTTTTCAGTGTTGTAAAGTACAGTACAGTTAAGAAAGAAGGAGTAAGCCTGAATTCCTGGAAGTTAACTACAAAAGTAATCAAACTACAATATATTATTTTCTAACAAAGGAAGAGGCATAACAGGATTTGCCAAGTCTGTAATATGAAAATTGCAGAATGGCTTCCTTAATTTAATGATTTCCATTTAATTTAATAAACAATGTTCTAATTAATTTGATTAAATTGTATATTTCCTCAGGTATTTGCAGTACCAAATATTCACCGCTTCCAATGATATCCTATTTTGTTGAATTAGAAATGATGCATTTAATTCTTATAGCTAATATTTTATTAAAAATGTTAACATTCAAGCTGAATATTTAAAAGGGTAAATTAAATTTAATTAAATTTAACAATGTTAATTATATAGTTAAATGGGGATAGAAACAGGCAATATTATATTATATTATATATAATGTTCAGAGGGCTTTTGTTAAAGTACCACATAAACAATTAAATCTCAAAATTACAGGTGTTAGGAAATGTGAACATTTGGACTGAAAATTGGATATCAAATAGAAAATAATGGATATAGACGAGGTGTTAATACTCAGATTGGCGTTCTGTTTATGTGGAGTACCGCAGGGTTCTGTACTGGGACCACTGCTCTAAATTTATGTCAGTGATCTAGTTAATAGTTAAATTCACAGCTGATATTAAATTAGGTGGATTAGCAAACACTGTAGAAGCAGCAAATGAACAAAACAATTTAGATACAATTCTAAACTAAGCATATACCTGGCTTCATAAGATCCTCATATCAATTTACTACTACTGTCTAAACAGGTTTAATAGCAGCCATGCAAATATACAACTTTTTAGGAATGTAACTCTGAAACAAACTGTCTTTAAAAGAGTTAAAGAGTTCAATATAGTGCAAACAAAACACTTACATGATTTTGCAAACATGGAACAAATTTCTGCAGTCAGATGAGACAAAATCTGAATTTTTGTCTAAATGCTAAGTACTGAATCTGCAACCCTCTCCATCGCATCATCCAGTCTACACCATCTCTACTGTGAAGCATGGTGGTGACAGTGTTATCCCTAAAACTAGCACTATTCGTTTTCAAACAGGACAATGATCTGAAGAACAAAACCAAAGCTACAGTGGCTTAAAAAAAAGAAAGTCAATGTCAATGAGTAGGTAAGGCACTTTTCAGCCCATAAAGGGATGGTGGGACAAGGGCCACCCAGTACTCATTTGGAAAGCAGCCTGAGTGGACTTGGGAGCCATCTGGAAGGAATTAGATCAAGCTACATCACTTACCCCTACCTGGGATTGAACCCAGGACCTTCTGGTCAGGAGCTAGATGCCCTTGCCATCTGAGCCACCATTACTCCAATGTCCCTGTGTAACCCAGTAAAAACCGAAATTGAAAGTGACAGCCTGTAATCCCCAATCAACTTGACAAAATTTGATCAAGTTTGAAAAGAATCAACTACACCATACTGTTTTTAAAATTGGTACAGGCAAAAAGCATTGCTGGAATTGCTGCTAAAGGTGCTTCTACTAAGTCACAACTTAGTGAACATATGTGCAAACAATATATTTTAGCTTTCGAGTTTTCTTTTCAGTATTTGCTGACATGTAACATCTTTTACCCATTGAAGTAGTGTGAATATTCTTGTTTTGATTAAAAACATTCAAAGAAAAAATAATGTAATGTATATAAATCATTGGAAGGTAATGAATACTAGTTGAAAAAGCTATTTTTTGTACAAATCACACAATTATAATATACTCCATGCATTTCCTTGTAAATGAGTTCTGCTGAGAGATGAAGAATTTAACAATCTTGCAAACATTAAAGGAACATGTCAAGGCCTCCAAGAATAAAATGACACATTTATGCTTTCTGTTTCATTATTTTGTGGGGGGTGGTTTTATGTGCTTCCTTTTTGTTGTTTTTCAAATGGAAGATGGATAAATCAGTAGTTCTATTTTAAACCCACTTTATTTTCACTGTGGTGACAATGGAGAAACCCACTTTGGGTGGAAAGCTTAGAGAATTACATACTGTAGGTTTAAACGTCTTGACCACAGACATTAAAATCACCATTACTTTTTTTAGAACTAATTGAATTCTGCAGATCCATCTACTTAAAGCTGCAGTAAATGTTTATGATGAATTATTGCATGATGTGTAGGTATTAGAGATCAGATAATGTACATATTTGTAAATGGTTTATTTTTCCTCAAGTGTTATTTATAGAAAAATCTTTTGTAATTCAATTTGGAAAGTGTATTGTGGAACCAGCTCTCACGTACTGTACATGACACACAACCTTGAGATGACTTTTTATTTTACAGTATGAAAAAATAGACGTTTCTAAAAAAAAGAATTTTCTTAATCCATAACAATACACTAAGACCTGGATTTATTTTTGCAAGCCAACAGCTTGTAGACATTATAATAGAAACAAATTAGATTAAAAGAACATAGATAATCCGGTATTGATGAAAAAAGTACAAAATCTTATAACAGTACAATTGTAAGCACAGAATCCTATCAATGTAGATAGTCTGAAGCATTGAAAGCAACAATAACATGATGATGAGAAGGAAAAACCAAATGGCTAGGAGATAAACAGAGATGCTGAAAGGTTATGTTGGAGTATAAGAAAGGTTGTAAACAAGAGGGAGCCATTCTGTTCATCTAGCTTGTTTTGTTTGCACTCACCTGTTTTTTTAAAGAAGCCAGGTTATTTGCTTCAGATAAATGACTGAGTAGTGTGTTCCGGGCTCAACTCTTTTTCTAAATAGCACATCCTGTTCTCATTTTTAAATGTTGTTTTCTGTGTTTTCTATTTGTGTTTCACTGTTGATTCTGCTGGGTTGATGTTGTTAGGATTTTCAATGCTTGAATCGGGTGGCCATATGTTTTTTGTTCTGAATTAAAACAATTTAGCTCTTTTACTCTGTCAGAGTTAGACACTCCTTTGAGACTGGTCACTCTTTACTGGGCTGATTGTAAAGCAGCAAATATCTTTTTTTTGGAACATGGTAACCAATATTGCAGACAACACTCTAAATGAGAACTATTTCAACATAAAATCTCTCGATGTTATTAGTGACTAGTTTTACTAACTATACCACAAGCTGGATCACTGATATACACAAGGAACACAAGTAGTATAAATACACATTCTTGTGGTGTACCACTAATTATGTTCACCCCTTATCTGTACTTTTTGCTTTCCGTACTCTAACCAGGTCCAAATTTAAATTCATGTTTTCCTGGGAATGCCTGCAATTTGCAAGTTGAATAAAGGAGAATAAATCCATTACAAGAAACTATTAAATGTCTTCTGAAGACCGTATCATATACTCTGTATGTACAGTATTTATGCTGTTGCTTGTTCAAAGAGCTGTAATGTGCTACCTGCAGTAAGTAAAACCTACCTTTTCTAAATCATGATGACAAACACATAATCCTATTGCCATACAGACGATCATCTCTACTTTATTTGTTATAATTTCCTCAACCTTACGAGTAACAGGAGTCTTTTAAATTTATGATTATTTAATTTGTTTCTTTGATTGTTTTTAATAGAAAAGGATAATTTTAGTAATTAGATTACTAAAAGCTACAATACTAATTTTCCAGTCAAAGAGTATTATCGCTGACTGACTGTTGAAAGAGCTTTGTTAATGGCCTATTAATAATGTCTTGCTTCCTTAAATACAATAGATAGAGTACCAGTCCCTTGAGATTTGCTTTCTTAAGTGCTTCTAGAGGCATATTGTCTGTTGCTTCCTTGGTAAACACCTGAGTGAAATATCCACTTAATACATGAACCATTTCCCTGTTCTCATCTAAAAGATTACATTATTGTAACAGAAGATACCTATCAGTAACCAGGCAGTGAGTTTAATGAGTCTTCTAGCGATCTTATGATAAGAAGTGAAAGTGATGTCACTCACCAAAGAATGTTAAATTCTCTTGTGCTATGTGTGTATGTGTTTTCCTGTCCAGGTCAGATGCTGGGAAGTGCTGTTGAATCCCTGGTTTGACTACACACGTTCATTATACTGTGATGCTACCTGATGCCAGATACCTCGATCCATCCATTTTCTCACCACTTCATTCAATTCAGGGTAATGGATGAATCAGAGTCTACCTGGCAAGCAACAGGGGCAAGGAGGGATACACCCTGGACAGAATGCTAGTCCATCATATGGCGCACACAGTCACACATACTCACATCACGGCCACTTTTCCCAGAAACCAATTCTCCCACATTCTGATAGGTTGAAACAGGGGCATTTGGAGGAAACCCAAAGAGTGTGGCAGGAACATACAGGTTACACCCCAGTTCCGGAATTAAACACAGGGCCACAGCAATGTGAGGCAGCAATGGTAACCACAGCACAGCATTTGGAGCAATACAAAGACAATTATGTTGCAAGAAAAATTGTACCTGCAACAAAAATCACCTGTTCTGTTAGAAAGAAATGTGCTTTCAATTTTGATTAAAGATCTGTTGTAATTCTAAAGTTGCAAAGAGCTGTTCTTGAAACAGGTAGGATTTCTCCATCAGAGAGTAAAAAACTGAAGCAATTTACCCATGATGTGTCCTTCAACCATTACACAGTGAGTTCGACATCTCCTGAATATTTAATAAGACATCTTTTACCACCTATTTTTATCAGACTTAAATTAATAATTCATAACAAAATGATTCAATATATTGTCTTATACAGTACCATTTATTTATAGATCTATAAACTATGACAATATTCAATATGTCTCCCAATATTCAAATGAATACGCAAGATTTAAAAAATTGAACTGGATAAATGAAAAAAATGAATTTATGGGCCAAAATGCAAAAACACTTGAGAAGAAAACCAGAACCAAACATCATTCAACACATCACAATACTGTATGTTAAAATACTGTATGCTAAATATCAAAACACTGTATGTTAAATATTGTAACAGATTCAGGTTCTTGGGCTTGTGCCCTGGCCACTCCTGCCCCAGTTCATCCCTCCCCACATGGCCTCAAACCCTCCAGTGTCATTCAACAGGGGTCTTGCCAGCTGAGCTATAGAAGACCTTCCTCAGCCTAGGTGGCCAAGATCCCTATTATGTACAGGGGAGTCTTCGTTACAATATGTTACTCGAGAAGAAAACAATTATTGTATTTTGCTGCAGAAAGCCTCTGAGAATTCACTGAAATCGGGAGAAAAGGTAAAAATAGTATCTTCTTGTGAATTTACACATGACTTGAGATAAAGGAATTTTATCCTTTTAGTCAAATATGTATTGGAAAATATTGGAAAATGTGCCTCTCCAATCAACTAAAACTCAGCATTGAAAGAAAGAAAATAGAACAGCTCAAGAGCAAGCCATTACATGGACAATTCTACTGAGATCTTGACAGACCAGCAGTTGATAAAGAGGCAGTCGCCCTTGGCATGGTTACGCAGTTCTGGTCTAAAAGGAGAGACAGAAAGCTTGATTACTGCAGCTCAGGACCAGGCATTCAACACCACATAGCACCAGAAGAACATCTTGAAACAGCCAGTTGATAGTGTAGTGATTCATAGCCGTTCAGGGACGCCAAATATGTAAGAAAACTGGCTCTCTGAAGGCACCAGTTCTGTAGGGTTTGGGCATTTACTGAGACAATTATTAATTGTAGCAGTAAATCACAAAGTTGATTCTTTTGATGGCTTTAGAATCCAATCATGCAACATAACTCAAACAACGCGCACACACAGGTACTAATACACGAGGATACATTTATTAATACATAGAATATGCATGTAAACCTAACAGATCTTATCGAGAGGGTTATCAGAATACAAAAGATATATATTCAATCAGTTACGAAGTGTTACATATATCAAGAGGACATACGTTCAGTATATCATTGTAGATTAAACCGACCCAGGGACGCCAAATAATGTAGATTAAACCGACCCAGGGACGCCAAATAATGTAGGGAAAACCGGTTCAGGGACGCCAAATATGTAATGTTAGTGGCTCTCTGAAGGCACCAGTTCTGTAGGGTTTGGGCATTTACTGAGACAATTATTAATTGTAGCAGTAAATCACAAAGTTGATTCTTTTGATGGCTTTAGAGTCCAACCATGCGACATAACTCAAACAACGCAAACACACACAGGTACTAATACACGAGGATACATTTATTAATACATAGAATATGCATTAAACCTAACAGATCTTATCGAGAGGGTTATCAGACTACAAAAGGTATATATTCAGTCAGTTACAAAGAGTTACACATATCAAGAGGACATACGTTCAGTATATCATTCATTTAGACCGTTTCATAAATGAACTTGGTTATAACTTCTACATTAGATACTTGAAACAAGTACATAACTCTTAGGAATTAAATTGATATCAACTGGTTGGGATAACAATTGAATTCTTGAGCTGTAATGCATTGAAGTTGAATACTCATCCAATCTCTGGGGATTCAGATCTCCTGCGGGCACAAAGAAACAGTTGTAGGCTGTTGCTGTCCAATCCGCGCTCTCTGGCTCGGTGCCAGGCTGTGCTGTGCGGCTTGCGACGGTGCGCTGCTGATGCTCATTGTTGGCTTTAACTAGCAAAGTTTGTGCACAGGAGAAAAGATGACTGTGGGTCCCAGCAAGTCAGGAAGAGGACCGGTTCGTTCCTGATGAAGAGCTAGTTCTGAATAGCGATTCAGCTGTCCACAGTTCTGACCTGTTCACGAGGCCTGCTGCTGGTTACTCTCTGGCAACCTCCACTCTAGACTCTTAGAACAAAGGAAAGTTCTGGCACTCAGACACACTGGCCGTTCCGTGGTTGTCCGGGCTGAGTCTCAGGATGGTCAGGAGGCGCGCTGCGAGGATGTCCTGCCCTTGGGAGCCTTCTGCTCCTGGGCCGTCCTGCCCTGGAATTCTCCTTTGAATTCCCTTTAGAACAGTCCACAGAATCCTCTCCAGAATCTTACTGAATCTTGTTGAATCTCTGTGCTGCCTGTTTTTACCTGGAGGAACTTCAGCTCATTGATTGGCTGAAAGTTCCATGGGCATCAGAGTCCCACGTGGGTTACTCGGCCCTACCAGTCCCTGATTGGTTGATCAAGATGAGATATGAGTCACTTACTCCTGACACTTAGGAATGCAATCCAGATGTCCAACTCGCACTCCCTAGACAGATAGGCGCCAATGGATGACCATTGATCATGATAGCCAGGCTTAGCTAAGTGCATCCCCCTTTGGGAGCTGGTTTCTTATCACAAGAAAACATCTTAAATCAGCTTGCATGAATTCTTTCTCTGTGGCTGCACCACAGAGATGAACAGAGAAATTAGGCCTAATTTGGGAAAGCTCAGAAACACTTAATTCTGCCTTATTAATAAGCCTCACAGCTACATATCCCCCCTTTTTGAAGGCCACGAGGTCCCGAGGCATTGTTGCCTTCAAAACAAAACAGAGTTAAGTGATGTCCCTTGCCATTAGAACATTAATCTTAAATGTCTACATTACTCCTCGAGAATTCATACCGGAACCAGCATTGGATACAAACAGGATGAATAACATCTGGAGTATGTATAAACACGGTAGGAGACATTATCTAAGTCTAGGAATTACACATCAGGAAGTTCACTGTCAATATCTGATACCTCTGTAGTAGATATTTGGGGAGAAGTCACTTCCTTTCTTTTGACATGCTACCTTTGACTCATTCATGCTACCCAGAGTACATCTTGATGCGAGAGTACAGCATTCAGAGTACACTGTCAGTCATGATCCAACTACCCGGCAGTAGTGTTACAATAACAACGGTTCCTGTTCCCAGCCCTCCGATAAACCACAACACCTGTGTTGGGTATCTGCTAGGGTGGTTTGGAGGTTTGTTCCATTAAAGCAAACTAACTACCTGTACCTCTTCAGGGCTTACTGTTTCTTGGATTTCTATCCAATTCAATAGTGTGGCACCTGAAGGCATCCAAGACCTCAAGTTTGGTCTTATATCGTCTGGTTCCAGACCGTACAGTGTTAAGTTACCATGCTGTACTATGGCCTCCTCGGGAACTTACAGGAAAACTGTTTGATTAGGTAGCTGCATTGCGGTAGCTGTATCATGCCCGTCACAAGTCATAGTGTCAGTTAAATGTGGTGTGCTGACCAGCCATTTACTTCCCACCTGCTCTTCATGGGGTCCATTAACCTCCCTCTGCTCGTTAGTAGCTTTACACCCTTCATTGGTGAATCGTTTAGACACAGCCAATGGATAGCTTTGGTAGCCATACCCATCTCAAGACTTGGAACCGAATTCAATCTTGGATTGCCTTCTGGGTGAGCTATGAGCGATGGGGTTAATGTCACATACTCCTCTACTGAGAAGAGTGGAATCAAGTGGGTTGGGATTTGTGCCATGGCTAGACTGGCTACAGTGGCACCAAGCTCCCTTAACAGGTCTTGTGTCAACATTCTGGCTTGTTGCACACAAGCATAAACCCACTGTATAACACCAACAATCATGTCCACTGTTTGGGGAATAAGGTTTAACCCTGTTGCATAGGAAGTTGCCTGTAGGGTTTTCCCTAAGCTTTCCAACTTTTGCTGCTGTCGATACAGTCTGTCACTACCCTCTGGCCTCTCTGACACCTGCCTTCTTGGGGCAGTCAGGGTGAGAGTGCCAGTAGCACACAAACCTACCAGAAATAGCAAATGTGCAACAGTGGTGGCAGCAATCAGTCCTCCCAAAAGTATTTTCGGGCGGCTGATCCCAGTCATCCTAGAGCCTGTGCTCTAGGAACCCTGCAGGGGGCGGTGCAGCGGTGGAGCATGCCTGACCCTCGGCTGAGTGGTCATCTGGAGCACCTGAGTGATCTGGGATTGTTACCCTATTCTCACTGTTCAGGTCCACCCTGCACACTTCCTGATTGAGGAATCCCTCTATCGGCATGTTTACAATCGTTCGCTGGGCGTGGGTGTAGGACACCTGCTCGCTCCCCCCTTCCCTCGCTAGGGGTTCAGGGAGCTGCCCCAGCACTGGGATAGCTAGTTCACTGTCTTTGAACTTACTATCACTCACCAGGCCCATGTCAGTGCAGGCGGGGATTCTGACACCTCTCTTTGCGATGTCCTGCACTGGCAGGCGGGTGACTTGACCATCCAGCTCCAGTCTGGCTGAACCACTGTTGGTCAGACTCAGACTGACAGACTGAGCTGGTGGCTGTAAGAAAACCGGCTCGGCTTTCATTCCCTGTCCCTTCTGGGGGACTGGGTGTGTTGGAAACCCTGCCGTTGAGGCAGGAACAATCAGGTCAGTCTCACTCACTACCTGGTAGTCGTGAGAAATAATGTTACCTGACTGCAGGTTCCCTGGGTCAAAGCAGAGGGAATCAGCATCTGGGATCAGGTGTGTCCACAGCGCAGTAGTCTCAGCGTCCAGCTGGACCTCCTGTCTAACCTGTGAATGTTGCACCAGGGGCACCTGGCGGTGGCCCTGTGACAGCTGCTCAAGCAGATCCTCACTAATAGAGGACCTCTCAGGGCTAAGGGTGGGGGCTACATCACCAACCTGCTCTCCTGCCATCTGGATCCTTTCCACCACTGCGGGGTGGTGGTCCTGACCCCTCTTGGGTGCCAGGGTGCACAGGGAAAGCTCCTTTTCATCGCCAGGTGGGGAGATCTGCTCCTCTTTAGGGATGTAAAAGGTGTGTGCTTTACCTGGTGGATCAGGCGGCTGCTTGGAGCACCGCTCCTGTGGCAGGGAGGCTGTTGAGACCTCGGCCGGGACACGACTTCCCTGTATATTCGGGGAACAAGAAAATATTTGTATTTCTTGTCCAGAGGGAACAGAAGGAATCTCCGCATGGGCTTCTGTGTTCAGTGGGCACTGTGTGAGCACAGTCTGCCTCTTGGCCCCCCTTTCCTTCTGTACAGAAGACTTAGGAGCCTTGACCTGTTTCCACACTTTGCCTTTCTGGTGATCCACCAAAGGTTCCTCTCTGAGTCACATGCCCTTTTCTTTTTCTACCCGTTTGAGCTTGCCGTGTGACATCAAACACCTTTCAACCTCAGTGTCAATCAGTGTCTCACTGGGTAAGACATCTCCCATGGCAGCCTTGAGGTAAAAGCTTCCTGCTTTTCCTCTCTGTTTTACTGCCTGCTCTGTGACTTCAGGGGTGGAGTCAGCACTCGCTTGGGAGTGGCTGACCTTATCCAGGCAGGAACTCTTCCGCTCAATCAGATAGACTGAGGGAGGGAGAGGGGGCGGGTCTCCGCCTCCTCCAGTGGAGAGTATCAGCTCATTCACGTTTCCGGCAGCCTTGGGGAGCGGTTGTCCCTGTCTTAATAAAGCTTGTTCAAGCCTGGCCAGGCGGGCGGCTACTGAATCCTTTTGTTCAGCTTTATCTAGCCCTTTCCCTCCCCCGGTGTTCTCATGGCACTTTGGACGCTGGGTGCGGTCCTGTGTGAGTGCTTTGGAACGGGGCTTAGCCAGCTCAGGAACCTGTGCTCCTTCGAGCAGGAGGGAGTTAACCCTGCTGGCTCTGACGGCGAACACAGTCGCTTTAACAGCTTTTTTCTCAGAGCGACTTTGGACATCATACTCCCAGGCTTTCTGCACGAATCTCTTAATATCAGTCATTTTCATGGTGTGTGCATCTGTATGCATTAAGATCATATTTCTGACTGATGGGTGGAGATTCGCAATGAATAAACCCTTGAAATGTGTGTTCTCTTCGCAACCCTCATCATTTCGCCCTGCAAAATAAGTTCGTCTAAGTCTCTCGTAATATTCGCGAGGGGACTCTGCTCTCTCGTGCCTAATGTTAAGGGCAGCGGCTATCGCGGCAGTCGGGTCAATAAACGCACTGTATTCTTCGATAAGTGCTTGACATAGCTGCTCAAAGTCATTACAGACTTCTTTCATCTGCCTTGCCATCCACTCATGTACAGCTCTGCTGGTAGTTTTCCTGACCAGAAACACTTTCTCCTGTTCTGTGGCGTTTGGCAGGTACTGCAGGGTATACCTGAGGTCTTGAATATAACTCTCGATATTATTCTCTGACACTGCGGGGTCAAATCTCTCTATGTCCTTCGCTAGCTCTCTCAGAGAATGGAGATTTATTCTAGCTTCTCCGCTGACGGAGATATGGAAGAGATCGTGGTCAGACCTGTCGCTGCTAGAGAGAGTGCTTAATAGCGACTCGAATTCAGACCTTTTAGCAACCATCGTTAAACTTAAAGAGTATTACTTTTAAGTACGAAATTACAGTTTTACCACAGAAAACCACAAGATCAAGTATGCAATCAACCCGGTAGATCGCAAAAGATCACAAAACAATCAAGCACTGCTTAAAGAGCAAGGGGAACTTTTTTTCCTTTCGGCTTTCAGCACACTGTATTGTCGTGTATGAAACCCGCGGCGTTTTATATGAATTATTCGCTTGGTTGACTCATTTCAGTCTTGCCACGCCCGTGCCAGGGACGCCAAATAATGTAGTGATTCATAGCCGTTCAGGGACGCCAAATATGTAAGAAAACTGGCTCTCTGAAGGCACCAGTTCTGTAGGGTTTGGGCATTTACTGAGACAATTATTAATTGTAGCAGTAAATCACAAAGTTGATTCTTTTGATGGCTTTAGAATCCAATCATGCAACATAACTCAAACAACGCGCACACACAGGTACTAATACACGAGGATACATTTATTAATACATAGAATATGCATGTAAACCTAACAGATCTTATCGAGAGGGTTATCAGAATACAAAAGATATATATTCAATCAGTTACGAAGTGTTACATATATCAAGAGGACATACGTTCAGTATATCATTCATTAAGACCGTTTCATAAATGAACTTGGTTATAACTTCTACATTAGATACTCGAAACAAGTACATAACTCTTAGGAATTAAATTGATATCAACTGGTTGGGATAACAATTGAATTCTTGAGCTGTAATGCATTGAAGTTGAATACTCATCCAATCTTTGGGGATTCAGATCTCCTGCGGGCACAAAGAAACAGTTGCAGGCTGTTGCTGTCCAATCAGCGCTCTCTGGCTCGGTGCCAGGCTGTGCTGTGCGGCTTGCGACGGTGCGCTGCTGATGCTCACTGACCGGCTAGTTAGTGTTGGCTTTAACTAGCAAAGTTTGTGCACAGGAGAAAAGATGACTGTGGGTCCCAGCAAGTCAGGAAGAGGACCGGTTCGTTCCTAATGAAGAGCTAGTTCTGAATAGTGATTCAGCTGTCCACAGTTCCGACCTGTTCACGAGGCCTGCTGCTGGTTACTCTCTGGCAACCTCCACTCTAGACTCTTAGAACAAAGGAAAGTTCTGGCACACGGACACACTGGCCGTTCCGTGGTTGTCCGGGCTGAGTCTCAGGATGGTCAGGAGGCGCGCTGCGAGGATGTCCTGCCCTTGGGAGCCTTCTGCTCCTGGGCCGTCCTGCCCTGGAATTCTCCTTTGAATTCCCTTAAAAACAGTCCACAGAATCCTCTCCAGAATCCCTTCTGAATCTTGTTGAATCTCTGTGTTGCCTGTTTTTACCTGGAGGAACTTCAGCTCATTGATTGGCTGAAAGTTCCATGGGCATCAGAGTCCCACGTGGGTTACTCGGCCCTACCAGTCCCTGATTGGTTGATCAAGGTGAGATATGAGTCACTTACTCCTGACACTTAGGAATGCAATCCAGATGTCCAACTCGCACTCCCTAGACAGATAGGCGCCAATGGATGACCATTGATCATGATAGCCAGGCTTAGCTAAGTGCATCCCCCTTTGGGAGCTGGTTTCTTATCACAAGAAAACATCTTAAATCAGCTTGCATGAATTCTTTCTCTGTGGCTGCACCACAGAGATGAACAGAGAAATTAGGCCTAATTTGGGAAAGCTCAGAAACACTTAATTCTGCCTTATTAATAAGCCTCACCGCTACAATAGCAAATGCAGAATGTGCAACAGGGCAGAAGATCATGTTAGCCATATTGTTGCAGGCTGTACAACACTTGCACCATCTGAGTATACCAACAGACACAACAAGGTGGCCAGCTATATCCAGTGGACAATGTGCAAGCATCGGAGGTACAGGTGCCTGACAAGTACGACAAGCACGTACCTGAAAAGGTTGTCGACACAACTGATAACACCATCATGTGGGACGTGCCTATAGTCACAGACCAAAAATTACTAGTGAACCATCCTGACATTGTGCTGCATGACAAGAAAAAAAAAACATGACTGCTGATCGATATAGCCATTTCAGATGACTCGAACATCCTGAGGAAAGAAATTGAGGAACTTGGTAAATACAAGGACTTGGAAATTGAGATCAGCAGGATATGGGATGAGAAGACGAGAGTTGTGCCAGTCATAGTTGGAGCACTAGGGACACTCAAAAACGGATTTGATCATAACCTTTTGTTGCTCCCAGGTCATTCATCAGCAGGCGAAGTGCAGAAGAGTGCACTAATGGGCACTGCACACATCATTCAAAAGGCGCTAGAGTAAACCTCTTCAATCTTGTTGAGACCTGGACTTACAAGATACAGCCGAATAATATCCAGTGAGAGGAAGAAGAAGTTATAATAATAATAATAATAATAATAATAATAATAATAATAATAATAATAGTAGTACAGTAGTAATAATTGCTTACACTTACATAGTGCTTTCCTGGACACTCCTGGACAAAGCGCTTTAAAAGTTAAAGGACTCCCCTCCACCACCACAAATGTGCAGTATCCACCTGGGTGATGCGATGGCAGCTATAGTACACCATTATGCTCACCATACATCAGCTACCAGTGGGGAGGAGAACAGAATTCATAGATGGGGATTATTAGGAGGCCATGATTGGTGAAGGCCAATGGGAAATTTGGCCAGGATTGCCGGGGTGACACTCCTACTCTTTCTGAAAAATGCCCTGGGAGTTTTAATGATCACAGAGTCAGGAGCTCGGTGTTATGTCTCATCCAAAAGACAGCACTTATTTTACATTATAGTGTCCCCATCACTACACTGGGGCATTTTGACCCAAACAGGCTGCTGGAACACCTCTTCCAGCAGACCCTTGCTTGTGGAATATAGTGTTTTATTTGTGGTCACAATTGTGACCAACAGGAACATATAGGGACTCTACTATAAGAGCTAAACAAATAACAAAATCCTTCAATGGTTTGAAGTGAACACTGTACAAGTGATTCTGCCGCATTGTGCCAGTACACCCATACCCACGTTTTGCTAAACCCAGAACTACACTGGGTCCCTGACCTAATCCAGTCTCTGGAAGGAGGGTATAGGCTCTAGTGTACGGCTCCATATGATACAGATAGTCAGTAGACGAGGCAAGACTCCAGAGTTTGAATCCATAATGGATGAGTTTCCCGTAGATTAACTGTTTGTATCCATGATGACCATAGTAAGGGATCATACTTTCATCAACAGAAAGCCATTTACTGAATGGCCAGATCTTGTAGGAATTGTTAAGTTCTGTGAAAATTGGCCTGACTTTGTAGAATGGGTCAACAGTGGCTTTGGTGTTGTCAACTAAATGGATGGAAGACATAATCTCATCAAAGTGATTTCTGTGTATGGCATTACATATGCTTACATTTTGGACATCATCGTCATGTGACCACAGCATGTGCCGTGGTACTACTGTATGTTGTAACCAGAGGTAGAAGAACTCCATAAAAGGTAAGAAGCTCGTTCATATCCAAATTTTGTGGCTTTCCCTTTTTTAGTATAGGTTTGACATTTCAATAGTAATTTACCTCAAGTATGGAGGGTAGAGCTTTAGGAAAACATCAGCAGGGTCTGGTTTCGTCTGTTTCAGACACTGTGCAGCTGTCGGCTCATACTGGACATCACTAGGGAGGTTGCTGTTAACTGGCATTTTGGATTTTTTAAAGACTGTCCTTATTCTTCACATTCTGAACAGCACCTTCCTGTTCTTTGGTTTGTAATACATCTTTACTACTGCCATTCATAAGAGTAGCTTTTCTTCTTGAGCCTTTGGTCAGTGGGGGTATTGGCTGTTTTTGCTGTGATATTTTTGATGAGGCTGTATCTTTTGTTAGGGCCTCATCATCCTCCACGCCAAACATTGCTGCATTTGAATTCAGAATTCTGGCTGGCAGGTGAGCTGTGTCACCAGTGTAGTCCATATCAGATTCATCGCTATCACAATCACTTTCTAGAACAGATGTTTCAGACTGAGAATAACTGCAATATTACAAACAGCTGACTGGGGCTTAGTGAGGTCAAGCATGTCAAGTACTTTACTCAAGGTCAACCTGACAAAGAGAGGGAAAATAATCCAATAAATATTCAATAAGACTACTTTCCCTATAGTTCAGGTGGGTAGCTGCGTCGGCATGCATAGGAGCAAGTTATAGATTTATTCCATGCTGAAAAGAGAAGAGAGAAAACACAGCGTTTTGGCTGTGGAGCCTTTTTTGGGTGTAAGCTATACTTTCCCTATATTATACTAGTGGTCACAATTGTAGCTGCCAAGATGTTTTTGACCAAATAGCAAAAAACATAAACAATATACAAGCTAAATAAATCTATATTTTATTAAAAAAAAACTTTAAATGTTGAATGTAAATAACAATTGTGAAGAGATGATGAAATAATAAGCAGAACTTACCCTTCTTTGTGCAGCTCTGATGCTGCCTTCTTCTCCTGATTGCACAACCCGGAACTAAATGCATGTGGTCACGTGACTATTTTCACCAATCACTTGAAAGCTATCCAAAATTGTCAAGAACTATCAAGTGATTGTTTTTATATAACAAACTACCTTACAAAAACGTTTTACTAGTAGTAGTTTTACTACTTGTACCCTAATAAAAACCCAGAAAAATACTGTGGTCACAATTGTGACCTGTGGGATAAAATGTTTTACACAAAGAGATCTGCCTCAACAGGCAATTATGTCCAGATATTTTGAACAAGGCCTATGCAAATAAATTTTAAAATTCAATAAGGCCATTGGCATAACTGATATTTCATGTCATTCCTGACAAATTTGATTTCAACTAGGGCAGCCTAGCAAATCACTTTCTTTTCATTTGCCTTGTCTAATATACTGCACTTGTAGATCAAATTTTGATTGATTGTCCCCTCCTGTGAAGACAGAATTAAAAAACTTGATTTTTATTGGAGAAAGATATAAAATAGCCTGGATATAATTTTTCAATATAAATGCCACAAAACATAGTTTTTACATACTATACCCGTATACTGTAAATTTGCTGTAATCATTTAGTCAATATGAAGGAATTCAAACAAGCAGAGAATCCATTAATTTGAAAACAAATTTGTTCTTTTTAAATAGTACCAGGTTCTATTCTGTAATTTCAGATTGGAAAGCCTAGTTTTAAAAGAGTATTTAATATCATCATCATCAAATTCATTATTATTATTATATCTCTAGCAGTGGCCTGTGCTTAAGTTAGTATACCCTACCTACCACGGGGATGGTTCAATCCTATTATCTCAACAAACCGCAACACCGAGATCCAATGTGGATTATTTCCCTTTTACATCAAAATGTCTCTAGTGCCACCTGTCTCTATCATTCTCTTTCTTTGGTCTCCTTCACTGGGTTTACATAGTGTACATCAGCTGGACCTTGATTATCTCTGTCTACATCTGGGCTCAATTACTGGGCTGTCAATAGCCATTTTGGCTCAGTGACTACTTTGAATACCTCACTCACTGGGACACACACAAAGTGGAATGTTACCTTGCTCTGAAAAGACAAACAATGGCAGCGTTTCTGACAAGGATAAGAAAAAACAAGGAGAAACCTGGCCATAGAAACTAGGTAACATGAGCAGAGTTGCCTAATGTAGCAAGGATAAGCAGAGACATAAATTCACTTTCTCTCACATTGCAGGATATACTCTGAGATTACACATTCCCTAAAATACTCTAATCCCAAAAATCCTTACTGGGGGAACGGGGGACAATCTCAATAGAACTGGCAGCCCAGTACAGTATGTGATTTTCTGTCAAAGTCTGAAGAACATAGTATAAGATTTCTGATTATACACAGAACACTTCTTTTTAGAATGCTTTTTGGGTAATATTTTTTAACTTACTATAGCAGAGTACAGCAGTAAAGGAATTCCAAAAAATATGAAGTTGACAGATGCTTGACAATTTAAATTTAACATTGATAAGTCAAAGTGGTAGCAGGATGATATGCTATACAATATTCAGATCTGAAAGAAGTTACCCATGTAAAGATCTTTATGTAGATTTTTTATGTTTCAATCAAGCCAATGTAGAAAATCAATAAAGAAATAAAGAAAACAAGATATGTTCTGCACAAGAATGATTTAGTGAACAACAAACAAATGTTAAAGGACAACCATCTTATCAACAGCTGCTTAGAAATGTGTATATTTGCAACTGCACAACACCACACCATAAAATGACGTGATTTTTGCTTATATAAAAACAATTAAGAACCCTGCAACAGGAGGAGTTCCTACAGAAACAGAATAAGGGTAATAGAGTATATGTAACGTAGCAGTTCCTTCCGGGCCCTATGCGGACGACGCGATCCAGAATACTGAAGATGCACGAGGGAAAAAGTCATGCAGGAAAGGGTCAGGATACAGGGGGGCGTGTCCAAGTTGAGCTGGTGTACTGGGAAAGTGAGTCCGGCGAACAAACAAAACTGAAGTCCAAACGGGGAATCCAGATGGGAGAGAAGAGTCCAAAGCCAGGAGATCCATCCAGGGGTTAAAACCATGAGCCGGGTCGAGACCGGAGGGGCAGGGGATCAGGAACAGAAAGTTAAAACCATAACAGAGCCAGACGCAGCAAGACCCCGGGCTCTCATGATGCGGAAATCAATGAGGAACCAGGAGTGAGGTCCGCGTCTGGCTTTTAAGGGGGAGCGGGAATAGGGAACAGGTGCAGACAATGGGAGGGAACAAGGAAGGGCTGGAGCGCCCTTAAGAGGAGGGGTTAGCGATCGTGACAGTATACTCATTAAGCATTATTTTCCCCAAAAAAAAGTTTCCACTATTTTTTTAAGGAAAAAGAACAATGGGTTATGAATAAAAATCTCTAATCTTAAACTCAAACTAAAATATGATTTAAATCTTCTTTGCTCAATCCCTTCTGAATGCTCTCAAAATTATTCTGCAATATTGACATCAAAATGAAGATGTTTATTTATTAAGATCTACATTTTTGAAAGGCTGGTATGCCCCGGATCATGGTCAGGTGTAATGTCTCCCACAGATAGCTAATGAAAAGTGCATCATTTGGTATTAGTATTGGCAGGCCAATTCCCACGAGCCATTGCAGCGGATAGTTGGATCTGTTTAATGGATGTGTGAGATTTCATTGCTCTCTCTAGAAAAGAATGTCAGCATAACGTTTGAAAATGTACAGTATGTTAAATAAGCTGCAAAGCAAAGCTAGACAATATACTGTCAGTCAAAGCAAAGATGTCAGTGACATACTGAAAATGTTAGCCACATCATGTCATTTATAAAATACCATTTCACTTCACTGCAATAAAAGAAAAAAACTGCTCAACTTCTATATTAAAATTCTAAACATATAGTAGATCTAAATTAGTTGTGAAGCATTAAAAGATGATTGTACATTTCCCTCATAAATTAGTGAGTTGAATTTCAACTCATCACTATATTTCATGCTGATTAATTTTAATTTTAATAAACTTATTTTTGCTTTGGAAATTATGCACAAGAATTACACTACAAAAACATCAGTGTCAGCAGTAGAGATTTCTACTTACCTGCATTCAACATTTGGCTTAGTTCTCACTAACACGTATTGTTCTGTACTACATTGTTTCTATGCAGTTCTTATAGCCTGCCTTAATGAAAAGGAAGTTAAGAACAGTTAAACATATTGTGAAAGATCAACTTTTCTGCAGCATGCCTCAGGGAGCTTTGCACATGAAAGCACTCTGCTTCAGCACAGATGTAAAAAGAATCAGACTTCAACAACAAAACAAAAACCTAGTTTTTCTTCTGAACTGTAACTAGACTTCTTCAGTCTCTCTATAAATAGAGTTGAGCAGATAAGCTGTTTACCAGCTGCAAACACAAGTCACTCCCTGAGACCCACATTTTTCCCCCAAATACAAACATTTACATAAACATACTATATAGTGTCCATAGAATCATTAGTTGTTTAATTTCTCCCTTATCCTTTTGGTGCAAAGGTGTAATAAAGGTTCTATAGAGTTCAATATAAAGAAGCGCAAGACCATGGCAGCTGAAGACACAGTTGCAGAAAATGCAAGTGTAGGCATGAAAGCATAAAAATGTAAATAATTTACTTATCTGGGAAGCATTGTTAACCCAGACATTACAACATTAAATTGAATAGCAATGAGATTGGGGGCTGAAAAACATCCCTCTGAAAACTAGGCTGTGTACACCACTATCATCATAACCAAAGCAACATTTGTAAATTAAATTTGGAAACTTATAAAGAGGAACGAGGGATATATGGATCACATATCCATGGAAACCAGCAATGACTGACAGGTAAGTGGAGGTGTGGCTGGCTTCCATGGCAATGCAAGCTCACTCCACGGTGCTCCAGTGGGAAAGAGCCTGACAATCATGGTCCTTGATTTAAATTCCATGTTCCTAATGATAAAATCTGAATACACAATATCATATTGTTACAAAAAGGGGGTTACGAAAATGGAGAAAATCAGCAATTGACTGAGCGGTTAAGTCAATGAGTAAATTATTCAGAACCCCCCTAGATAAATCATTCAGAAGAGAAGTGAATATACCTAGAATATACCAAAGCAGCTGGTATAATTATAGGCACGTGAATTCTTTATTCTCTGGCACAGGTTTGGTGAAAAGAGTAATAATCCAGGCACACTTGGTTAAAGAAATTATTATTTATGATGACAAGACAAACACTACGCAACACACAACAAAACGTACAAAACACAAGTTACTATGTTTACACTATGTACAAACAAGGCATTTCAGAAGCCTAACACCCTAATCACCGAGAAACCCCTAGACTTCTACTAAGTATTAAACTCTTAATCCTACAGAGGCAAAATAAGAGATAAGCATCCTTCTAAGTAAATACAATACAACCTGCAGTTAAATCTCTCTCGCTGCACCCCAGAAGCCACAAAATAAATGGGAGCCTATTTTCTTATTCTAAAAATACACCCTAAGCAGAAAAGACGTCTCTGAGGTATCTTTAACCCAGAAAACCCAAGTTCCCTAAAAACACAGAATTGCAAGCTCTCTCTAACAAGGTTCAAATACTTCACTCCAGTCAGGTTTTGTCTGGATGATTATGAAGTAGGGGCACTTGCCTGGCGCAAGCTTCAAGTTCCAACTCCTGCAGACTCCTCTCTCTTCTCTCCTGTTCTTTCTTCTTCTTGCTCTCTCTACACGCCTGTGTCTTTATGTGATCTTATTTGGTGTTTTTCTGTACTGCTCATTGACAATCATTAACCCTCTACTTAATTACCTACTGTAGGTATAAGTAATAGGTTTATTCCATGCTGAAAAGAGACGAAAGAAAACACAACTTTTTGGCCTTGGAGCCTTCTTCACACCTGACGCAGCTACCCATCTGAACTACTGTAAGTATACTCTGGTAAACTTTATTGTGTTTGTTACTAGACAGTACAGTACAAAACCGTACTGGGGCCAGTCCTGGAAGAATCTGTCAAAGTGAATGGTAAGAGCAGATATATTCACTGTAAATGGTAGCAGACAGATGATGTCAAGAAGTTAATCTAAAGTCCTGGGAGATGGGATGTCACAGAACATTAGCTTCTATATAACTGGGAGAATCACAACTGAAACAGCTTGCATCATGACAGCTGTGGACTTTTTCCTTTTTGTTGAAATGAACTTGTGTTATTATTCCCTTGTGCACCAGTAACAAACTATTTTCTTTAATTTGCCTATGCTTAAAGTATGCTAATGTGCTAGGTTAACAGGACAGGTGACCTCTCTGTCATTATTGTCATTATTCATTTCATCTGTTACGTGGGAGATATCACAACCTCTTTATACACAGATGTTTTGTTAGGGACATTCCACTGTAACTCAAGATCACAAAGGAGCAGGGAGGTCAGTGGTAATCTAGTGCAACCATATTCACTACAACTACACTACAACTTGTAGTACAAGGCTGGTTGTCATTGTGCATTCCTATCTTGTGCTTGAGGTGAAATGAGGAGATATCCAGTCAGAAGTAAAAAAAATATTGGACATGCAAGAAAAAAGATCTATTGTGTGATCAAGAGCTATAAAACTTTTATCAAATCTATCTGGAACCAGATGATTTTGTGATAACTCCTGCTAGCTGATTGAGGTTTCAAAAGTGATGTAGTGATGAGTTTATCCAATGACTCAAGTATTTGAGTTGACCTAATGCTAAATACAATTTATCTCTACATTAGACCTAACTAAAGGCTGTGTCCATTGCACACTTTGACTTACAGTATGATTTTCTGTGTGGATGATGCATACATAGTGGAAATTTGTGCAATTGTGGAGGATAATGGTTAACTTGATCAAATATTTAACCCCACAAGATCTAAAGTTAGGCTACGTTTGTCCAAAGATCTGGGACTGCAAAGGACATGTATGGAGAATTGGATGAGATAATATCTATTCAGAAACAAGTAAAGGTTTATTCCATGCTGAAAAGAGAAGAAAAGAAACACAATGTTTAGGCTGTGGAGCCTTCTTCAGGTGAAATAAATAATATGTATTCACCTGTTCGCACAGCTCTATAATTTGAAATAAATATGGGTCTTGACAGTGGTGTACATGGTGACCACAGACCCCATAGAGAAATGAAAAACAAAACAAATGATTAAGCGTTTATGCCTAAATACATGTAAATGTTAGATTCAAATTAAATGAAATAAAAAGCCACTGCATTAGCAGGTATTTATGGTATTATTAGAAAGATGGAAATGTGGCTAACTCAAATTGAAGAAGAGGAATGTACTGTAACACTAGTAGCTACAAACTATTCCAAGGAGACAGAGAGATATATCAAAAAGAGTGTTCAGGTTTGGGGACTTAAAACTAGAGCAATCAAGAGTTTCAGAATCTATATGAGTCAGAATCATTAAAAAAGCCAAATGTATAGTGTTAGAGGGTGGACCACCAATGCAGATGCTGATTTACCTCTACATTGTATAATCATATTTAAATATTTTTAAATGAAGAATTTATGTGAAAAAAAGATAGACTTAACCTTTCAAAAACAGACTGGGAAAGACCTAGAGAAATACCAATAGCAGAATCCAAAACAGTACACATGGTTAATGATTGCTTTCTTCCTCAGTTTGTCAAAACACGTACAGTACAAGAGGAAAAGATTACATAGATCTTGTCTTTTCAAACAATCAAGACAGAGGTAAGAGAACCATTCTAAAAAAATGTATCCCAAATGGTTTAAAAATAAATTAAGAAAAATATAAGGAGAAAGAAAGCACTGTATAAAATATCTGAAAACAGGATGTATCTAAAGTGCCATCAAATGAAAACAGGTAAAACAACATATTAAAGAGAAATTGAAAGAACTGCAATGGACACAGCAATAACTAATCTTTCAGTAGTACTAAAGTAAAATAACTATAAAGGATTAAATAAAATATATCCCAGACAAAAATGGGAAACGTTTAGACAATGAATGGGAAATGATGTACAATATTTAATTAGTATTCCATTCAGGTGTTTACTAAGCAAGAAATTAAACAACATGCCAGGTACTGTAGGTGAAAGACAATGTTCTACATTAAATCATATTAGCATAAAGAGTCAGAGGTGTATTGGGTACTTGAAGTAGTCAAGATTAATAAACCCCTAGAGGCTCATGGTATCTTATCAATTATACTCAAAGAAACACGAAATGTTATTCAGAAGCCATTGATGTAGGTCTTCCATCAGTTCCTTCAGACAGGGGTAGCATATATACAGTAGACTGTAGAATTGCTAACATATTGTAATGCCCATATATGAAACAAGTGAGAAAACCAAATCTAGTGTAAGTGAATACGTTTTATTTTATTGCATGTAAGGCAATAGAAAAGTTATTGGAATTACAATAAAGTAGAAGATCACCCATTTGTAAATAATATCCTAGAAAATATTCAAAATAGCTGTATAAAGGATAGGTCTTACCTAATCAATTTGCTAGAGTTCATTGACTCATTAACAACAGTCATGGATACACATACAGTAGTTCATATTGTTACAGCTAGAGGTGACTAGGAAGTGTCTCTAAAAGTTTAGATTAAGTTTGTGACATCTGGCAGAGTAAACACTTCTAGCTTCAAAGCAGAGCTAATGTTTGCTGAGATGTGGGGGTCAGCCACCAAGAAAACAATTTGCTTTCCACATTCAAGATTAACAACATCACCTGGTCACCAGACTGAAATATGTGAACTTGGAATCTATAGAGATGATAATAATTATGTTTTCCCCTTTCAACAGGTTGAATTCATTTCCATAAAGATCATGCCAATAAAAGTGCAATGAAAGCATTGCACTAGACCATCTGTCTGGGGGTAGTATATCCAAGTGTGCAACATGCTCATACCTAACAAAACCACTAAATCTTGCGTAGTACTACTGGGAAAATTTAACTGTGGTTAGAAAGGGAATTTAAAAATAAATGATTTAATTATGGGATTATTTTTAATTAAAATGATTGAACACCTTTAAGACAAACTGAACTATGGATCTTTTGGAGTAGTTTTGGAAACCTGTCTTAGAATATGCATTATTTAAGGGTATCATTTTGATATCTTGTAGTATCTTCCACAGGACTGCTATTTAGACACCTGTCTAGGACCTTTATGATTTTTTAAAATCACACTTTAAAAGTCAGGGTAGGAAACAGGGATGTACAGTACGTACACGTACTACAAGTAAGGTTTAGGGTAGGAAAGCTGGAAATCATGGGTAGAATAGCAGTACTATACTTCTTCATGTAATCCAGTCTAGAAGAATAGCCTCATAAAATTATTTTGTTTTGTTCTTCCCCAGTGTCTACTTCATATATGACCATCTGCAAGCTGTAATATCAGACTCACAAAGATTGTGTCACTAGCAGCTCTGTCTGCACTAACTGTATACAATAAGTCATTTTTTAAAATAAAATAGGATCGTGTTCCCATACTCCTGTTACTGTACTCAGTAAACTCATCTGTTTAATAAAATGAAGTGGATTCATGTAGATCAACCTCTCTGCTAGTTTTGTATTGTGTTAGTTACCACATTAACCAATAACTAGGTTTTCAGGGGACATAATCATTTAAAGTTTAGAGTGGGAATTATTAATTAATCACAGGAATTTCTCATTGATTTAATTGGTTTTCAACCTCTGCACAGAGCACACCATGATACAAACCCTGTGGTTGAAACATCTTGTAACAGCATATTTTAGTCAGATGTGCTGTCCCCCATTGAAAATGTACTGTACATATAGTACTTGACTTGAGGTTCAAGCCAACAATCCTTAAATATAATAAATATAATAAAATATAATAAATCAACACACCTCACAGATGAAACACCTTTACACCTTCTCCTTTCCCTGTTTTTGGATCAAGTCTGAAAATGTTTTAAGGCAGTGGTTCTCAAACTATGGTACGTGTACCACTCATGGTACGTGCAGCGCCGCCAGGTGGTACGCAATATGACCCTGGAACTTTGTTGTGTGCACTGAAAAATTGGGACGGGTTTTCATATTTTCTATTTTAATACATATCGAATATGCAGCCTACGTACTACGATAAAGCATGCGCTAATACTTGAGTGGACACAAGAGCTACTATGTAATTCTATACCATAGTACCTGTATGGGAATGCATGCTACGAACGTAAGTGACCAATTGTATTTTAAAAAACTTATCTCCAGCAAATAGGGAGGTAGGAGAATGTGCGTGATTTTGGAACACCACCAATCTTGTACGCACAGGAAAACGTAGAAATGCGTGCTACGAACTTAAGTGACCAATTGTAGTTAAAAAAGTTATCTGCAGCAAATAAGGAGGTAGGAGAATGTGCGTGATTTTGGAACAATGGCAATGTTGTAAACACAGGAATGCATAGAAATGTGTGCTTCGAACGCTGGCAACCTTGTAAGCACAGGAAAACAAACTGTTAAGAACAGTTGTAGGTTAATTTGAGAAAAATACACCAAGTGTCTCTGTGTTTTGCTCCCATGCGCATGACATAAAAACTTCTTTTAACTTCTGAGACGGACTCCTGAAACAGAAACGGGGAAAAATGCAAACTTGCAGATTGCTAAAACAGGTAAGACCCACACTATTTTTGAAGAACCTTATTTACCGTTGGCAAAAGAGCTGACAAGTATTATGTGTTGAGAAAAAGATGCTAAACATTGCAATTTGATGAGTCTGTAGTCGATTAGGCCAATTTGCTCATTTACGTTAGATACGAGTGTGAGGGTACGTCCAATGAGGACTTTCTGTTTTCTTTAAACTGCTACCAACAGGAACTACAGGAGGGCACATATTTCAGCTTCTGAATGAATTTATCAAAGAGAATGGCATCGACTGGATAAAATGCATCGGAGTTTGTATGTCACAGACGTCCAAAGTGACTACCCGAGGGCAGCAGGAGAGCGGAAAAAGACCCATATGCATAGCGGCGAGACGGGAAAAAGGCCCGGACTCGTAGTGCAAAGAGTTCAGGAATGCCGTATAGAAACCTATGCCCTCAGGTAGCGGACGTGGGGCGACCTGGTGCTAGGCGGGTCTCAGGACATCCGAACGTCAATGCTGAGCGAGGGCAGAGTGCAAGAGTGCAAGACCCAGAACTATATGGCCCAAGGGAAAGAGAGGGACCGGAAGGACAGTGGTACTTGGATGCTTTGGTTTGATCAGGGGTGGTACTTGGTCCAAAAAGTTTGAGAACCATTTGCCACCTTTTAGCCCTATTAGCTTTCATTCTATTTTTCATTTCATTTCTGGGTTATTTTAAGAGGCATGCTTGTTCTTGATAACGTCAGACACAAACAGTTTTTGTTAATTCACAAACAAATACAGTAGGTGCAATTCTAATAGCAACATATTCTTATTTAAGTCTTTTAGAGTTTCTTGTTTTACA
The DNA here is from genome assembly GCF_059453375.1 of Lepisosteus platostomus. NCBI lineage: Eukaryota > Metazoa > Chordata > Actinopteri > Semionotiformes > Lepisosteidae > Lepisosteus > Lepisosteus platostomus. The sequence goes on from NC_142613.1 coordinate 42,428,699, forward strand.
CTGTGGTCAAGGAGCCGGATGATTATGGTGTTGATGTGTAATGCAGAAACCCGTCCACCATGATGTGCTAATGAAACCTTAGATGAGAATATTAACTGAATTGAGCCAAGGCTGACTGGACCCTCGTACATCCACTTCCTGACTGAGTGTTCTAGCTATAACATTTGTGATTTGGTAACCTAGGATCTAATTTCAACTAGGGATGCCTATTTGAAATTTCCACACGTTATCTCTAAGCTCTTACTTTCATAGTCATTCTGCCCTCATCAGAAATTTAGAAGATGTCATTTTTAGAAGCTTATGGGTTCAGGGTTTTACAGATCAAGAATGTACCCAGAATTCTGTCCCATGGCAAATGTTAGTCCATACTCTCAAATATCTTGTTTCTTGAGGCTAATGTTTTGTCATACATGAGAGAGCTGCCCAGTCTTATTGTATCTATCAGCCCTTTACTAAGCTCAGGTCTTTTTATAAGATCACTCAAAGTTTTTTCCTCACAAACTCAGGTACTGTACTTATTACCCTGTTGGAACGTATTGACTACTTGCTATGTTACAATGTCCTTTACCACATCATCCATGGTTTTCTGAAATACTACTACTAGAGGGCACTAACCAACTAAGTGTAAAAGATCTCTCCAACTGGTAGAAGGGTCATGGGCTATTCAAAGAATGGTAGCCATACTATGGTCATACTGTACTGTATATGGCGGATACTCCACAACAGCCCTTTTTTGGAAACCATAGCACATTTAGGCCACTCTTTGATTACTGGAGTGTACCTGCACCTGCAACTAGACATAGTTTTTCTGTCCTACTCTTTTGTCTTTATTTGTAGAGAGAGACAGTCTAATTTCAGGTACACCTTAATTTAACCAAACTTTTTTTCAGGATTCTTATTAAGCCAATGACTGTGTGAAATTTATAGTTTCAAATTTATCAAAAGCCTAGGACCAGAGATGGGATGTAAAAGGACATATTTATTAATAAACCCAGGAAAGAAACCCAGGTCTGTCTACAATTGTTTTTTTAGGCTTTCCAATGTAGCTTCTACCTTTTCATTGCCACAATAGTATGCAATACATCAATAGTATATACAATAGTATACAATACAGAAGACATATGTACAGGTGAAGCAAATCTGCTGTGTTATTTATACTGCAATAATGTAATCTGTTTTCATTTTACTCCAATATTCTCTTGACAGTTCTTTAATTATTCTGAAAAATCTGTTCTGTAATTTAATTGCATTTTTGCATTTTCTGCTAAAATATTGGTGAACAACAGCATTTATAAATGCCACATGAGTAGGATGAATTTTGGGACAGCTGGATCCTGAATAAAAAGTAAGTAGGTGTTAGACTGTGGGAGGATATGGGAAAGATATATACTGAAGTGGGCAATTGGAGTCCCAGTTCTAAGAGGAGGCAGGCTAAGGGTTGATTCTCAACACCCATTGAAAATGCAAATTGAGAATTCTGCACCACTGAAGTGCTGTCTATGTTGATCCATACTGTAATAAAGGTTAATAAGACTCACTGTATACCAAATGTGCACATTTTAATTTGTCTTTGGTGCATCTATGTTGGAAAAAAACTTTATTGCTTAATTTTCATAATATTTCCATAATTCAGTGCTTATTTGGTTTTACAATGTCAAATAATTTCAAATGGAATCTAGAGGTGGGCTGATGATATATTAATAATAGAAATTTCCACAACGTTTGTGCTAGAATTACAGTAGGAGAGTTGGTGAAGGAATGGGTGGTTGATAGAGGATATCCCTATATACAGAACATGCTTCTATTTTCCTTTCTAAAGTTTCATACCTGCAATTTAGTTTCTTTTTTGGCAGGAGAGGTTTAGAAATGAATGGCATACAGTATGCTCATTAAAAGTGAAGCAAAATGAATTCAAATGTGTAAGAATGGCTTCATACAGTAAATTATAGAGGGAGAAGATTTTAAACCCATGGGCAGCCTGATGAAGCAGTTGTTGGCATTGCTGCCTCTCAGCACTGAGATACTGGGTTCAATTTCTTGGGCCCGCTATCTGTGCGGAGTTTGTGGGTTCACCCCCTTTACACAGAGGTTTCCTCCAGCTTCTCCAGTTTCCTTCCACAGTTCAAACAAATGCTGGAGGTTTATGGGCTTCTGTAAAATTGGACCTGATGTGAGTGTCTGCATGTTTCTGTCTGTGTGTGTTCTTTGATGGGCTGGTCCCATCCAGGGTGTATCCTGCCTTGCACTCACTATTTGCAGGGCCAGTCTCTGGCTCCGCCTGCAATTCTGTTCTAGATAAACTGGTTTGCAAAATAGATGGATTCTAAACTCAAATATATATCCCTGGATAGTCATTTAGCTGTAGATTGCTGCAGCTGTAGCAACAGCTGTAGACAATAGCTGTAGCAACTTTTAAACTGTTTAATTGAGCTGTTTGAAACTATGAAGTGACTGGATTTAAAAATTCAAGAGCAAAGTAGAGGGACATCAGCAAATGATGGCACTGTAGCTGTGAGTCATTGTCTATTAATGCGGTCATTGTTCTACTAGTATTGTTGTGTGTTGAGCCCTATAGTATCACAGCAGATCTCTGAAATTATTAGGTTAGATAGAGGTTGATTTCGTAATATAGGATGTTGAGGTCACTTGTTCCCCAGACCTGGGCCTTCAAGGTGAAGTGAATCAGGAGAGAAGAAGTATACTTTATATTTACGTTTGTGTAAAGTTCTTAACTTATAATGACTGTGAGGGGAGCCATTGCGCTACTTCCTGAGTTTCAGCAGGTTTCATACAAAGTGCATACCTCATCAACACAGTAAGGAAGAATACAGCACTATGAGGTTATAAATATATATATATAGCACGTAGTTCTTTAATTTTTATCATGTACTTTTCATTCTTTACATGATATTTATTACAGTTTTCATACAGTTCATCATCCTGTGGAAAAGTAAAATACTCTTTTGTATTTTATTTTTCCCCTTTTGTGAAGTATCTTTACACTAGAGTGATGCATAATTTACACTACAGTGATATGTTCAGTTTTAGAATATAAAACCACCTTTTAATTTTTTTTTGTAATATCACATGGGAGGGACAATTTTTGTTTAGCAGGAAAAACTTGACTATGAAATACTGTAAAGAGTCACAGCTAAGAAAGTGTTTAAGGAGAGGAAAGTTAAATTGTGTTTTTCTTGTAGAAAAAAACAATCTTCATGTTTTTTAAGTACTGTAATGATTTTTAAAACTATATTTTAGTTTGTATGCTGTAAGACAGTGGCAAGACGGTGACAAGATGTGGGTCTTGTTGGAACCACATTCCCTAGAAGAGTGAGGAGAACAACCTGCTATCCTCAGTCAATCGACCAATTGATGAAGAAAATAGGTTGGATGGTGATTAAAACCAGGAATAAGAAGCTTCCAGTGATTCTTGAGCTTTGCTATCCAGGAAGAGAGCAGAGTCTCATTTATGTTCACCAGAATTTAGGAGTAGGGAGGCAACCAATCTACAAACATGTGGACATGCTGTGTGTTTGGGAAAGAGTATTTGGAAAAGAAAACTGATACCAGTAAACAGCTTAGTTGCTCATCTATTAATAGAGACAAAGGAGAGCTTGGAGAGAGTTAGATTTTTGTTTGTGTCTATGAGTTAACTGCAGTGTAAATAAAATAGGAAGATACACAGATGTGTGACTGTGTACATATATCTGTTTCCTGAGACCTGCCTAGTTAAAAGATTTTGTTACAGCACCCTTCTCCCTGGTACACCACAATGTATCAAAAATCATAATCCTTACAATGTAAAATATACTCCTCAGTAGTTGTGCCACAACTGTACGGTATATAGGACAGAGGACAGAGATCAGGACAGAGGTCTACAGCACTGGTGTAGGATTACACAATTACTCACTTTGTTCATCAATGGATAATTAAGCACCATGAAACCCCCTTATTCTTTCATATAGTTACACTAATGCCTTGATGTTCCCTAGCTTGTTACTCTGTTTTGTTGTTCTCTGGCTTTGACTTGCTCACTTCATTTTGAACACACTTTCAGATTTCCACTTTGCTTCATCTGTGCTCTCCTGTGTTATGACCTGACTTTACTTACCACGCTTTGACCTACCTATTGTGTTTTAAACCTGGCTTGCTACCCCGATGACTCTCTTGGAATTCCTTCTATGTTTTTGCTCCATGAACCACCAGCTCCTTCCCCTGCCTGTTTAACTGTGAACTTGGACTGAGTTTAATTTCACTGTCACCAGGCCTGAACCCTGCCTGCTTCACTGCTTTACCCTCTACTGTATTCAGCCTCCTATCTCACAGCCTTTGCACTTCATCAGGTTAGTGAAATGGCTTTACACAGAAATGGTAGAATGTTTCATCCTGGAAAGACAGTGACGATGCATGATTTCAGACATCAAAAACGTTGGTGGACATCTAGAGGCCACAGAAAGTTGATCAAGGACACAAGCCTATGAGGAGAAAAATTGATCATAGCAAAATGCATATTCATGTTATTCTGTATTTAGTTATACCTGTTATTCTTAACAATCAATTACTGCTGTTCTTCAAACACCAACACAACCTAAATTTTCAGGACAGAGATACTATACCCTATGCATCAGAAGATTCTAATATAGAAACCATTTCTTCTACAATTTTTCAATAAATCCACAGTCCACATCGTGTCACTGATTCTGATCTTCATTATTCACCTCCCTAAAGTTATTTTTTGCCTTCATAAATAATTAATTTATAGTGTTTTAAACATGAACTCCATGGGATGTCTATGTAGTTATGTGAACTAGAATACAGGTAACTAGAATAAATTTGTACTATATTGGCATAATCCATTTGGTATGTATACATTGCCTATTAATGTTCATATTTAATATTGCTTATTGACTTTCTGGTTTGCTTCTGTCTAGTAACCACATGCTATATTTGAACTCCTTATCATCCTCCTAAAGCACAGAAATGACAGAGAGCCCATGGGTTTCAATACAGGCATACTATATATATATAGTGTATTCTCAGTAAGGAAAATGAAAGGCAACAAAAGAGTAGCATGAGCATACACAAACTATAGTTTGTCGCAGTACAGAAAATGTTAGTTTACATAAATCGAAACATTGGATGGATGCATTTTCTATTTAGTTAGTTTGAAAAGCTTGAAAGGATTAGAACTATATAGACATCATGTAGCTGTGTAAAATGTCTTCTGAGTTTTTTTTTATTTGAAAAACCAAAACCAATTTGCAGTCCAAGTAAGAAGCTCATTTAAAGGTCAAACATTAGAATGTGTTATGCTGTCACACCACTTTGGAAAAGAAAGAAAGAGGGAAGAAATCAAAGTCAAAGCAATTGGAATGTTAAATATTTATCATGTGGGTTATTCTGGGACGCTGTGAAAGCATAATGTGCCTCTGCATCTTGTCTGCTACCTTTTCAGAGATGCCACCAACAACAATGTACAGTAGCAATGAACTAGGAAATCTTGATATCTGCAAAAGAAATGATTTGTTTCTCTGATTGCTTAACACTATAGTGTCGTGAAAAAGTATTTCCTGAATTCCTCTATTATTGCAAATTTTTTACACTGAATGTTTTCAGGTCTACAACCAAAATCTAATATTAGATAAAGGGAACCTGAGTGAAAAAAATAACACATTTTGTTAACTTATTTCATTTATTTAATTAACAAAGTTATCCAACACCAACTGGCACTGTGTGAAATCAATCCAATTAAAGGGATAATTTAGAGTCAGGTGATTGAACACAGCCAGGCTTGATTACAGCCAGCCCTGCTCAACACTTCACTTATTTTGACCCTTACCATCAGAGTCAAGTTGCCAGCACAAAGATTCAACAAGTACATTATACCATGACCAAAGGAAATTCCTGAAGAGATCAGAAAAAAAGTTGTTGGTATCTATCAGTCTGGAAAGGGTTACAAAGCCATTTCTAAGGCTCTGGGACTCCACCGAACCACAGTGAGACCCATAATCTCCAAACGGAGAACACTTGAAACAGTAGTGAATCTTCCCAGGAGTGGCCAGCCTGCCAACATTTCTCCAAGGGTGCAGCGTAAAATCATCCAGGAAGTCACAAAGGATCCTAAAAAAACATCCAAAGATCTGCAGGCTTCTCTTGCTGCAACTAAAGTCAGTGTTCATGACTCCACAATCATAAATACACTGGGCAAAAATGGGAGAGTAGCAAGGCAGAAACCACTGCTAACCAAGAAGAACATAAATGCTCATCTCATTTGCCAAAAACCACCTTGATGATCCCCAAGCCTTTTGGGAGAATGTTCTATGGACAGATGAGTCAAAAGTGGAACGTTTTGGACGACATGGGTCCCATTATGTCTGGCATAAAGCAAACACAGTATTCCACAGTAAGAATATCATACCCACAGCCAAACATGGAAGTGGTAGTGTGATGGTGTTGGGATGCTTTGCTGCCTCAGGACCTGGGTGACTTGCCATAATTGAAGGAACCATGAATTCTACTTTGTATCAGAAAATTCTTTAGGAGAATTTCCGTTCATCCATCTGTGAGCTGAAGCGTAGTTGGGTCATGCAGCAAGAGAATGATTCAAAACACAGAAAAAGAAAGAAAGCGTACTGGATTTGTTGGAGTGATGACCAATCCTCTTCCTTTGGCTCAGTGCCCACAAGTAGTAATGTTGGAATCAGTAAAAGAGTGGGTGAGACTGCTGTTTAAGCCATTCGCTGACAGATGGATCTTCAAGACAGAAATCCTCTTTAGCGTTGCACTGATCTCACTTTCCAACAGTTCATGAAAAATTGTGAACTATGTGTCATAACAAGTGGAGAGAAACCCAATTCGCTATTTTGTATTACAGAAATACAAAAAAATATGGAAAACAGTTTAATATAGTCTAACAAAGTGAAGAACTGTTACAGAAATTATTAAAATGTTAAAGAATGCTTTATTATCCTGTTCCCTATCACCAAAGAAAAAGTAAATCTGAAGTATATTAATTAAATGCTTATTGTCCTTTTCCTCATTACCGCATCTTCACTCTTGCAGCAGCTACCTGGCTTATCATTTATTAAAATGTAGGATACTGCTAATACAGCGAGGTCTAACCTAACTAACACAAACAAACAAAAATACAAGGTCTTTGGCATCTTCACTTGTGTATTTTGGTTCTGGTTAGTCAATGTAGGGAACGTAGGGCATGTGAAGACACTGAAGACCTTGTATTTTTGTTAGACCTCACTGTATTAGCTAGTGTTGTTTTGTTTTATTTTATTTTATTTGGTACTGCTCTAGTTCCTTTTCCCCTGTGTTCTTTGTGTCCTTTAAATACGTGCCACTCACTTATTCACTTAAAAAATCTCTTTTGCACCAAAATTTTGTTGTCACGCTTCCTACAGTAAGTCCCTCACCAGAAACCCACCTGCATCCAAACCCATCCTGAATGTTACATCCCTTTATCCTTTGACACCTGTCATTGTAAGAATACTAATATGCAAGAACTTTAATAAATAATATATATATATATAAATAAATAATTAATAACAGTATACAATATATTATGGCATACCTCATAGTAATGTGTATCATTTCAATGCATTAATATTTCCAAATGCTTGTTTGGGGGTGGGGGGGCAGTGAATATTTTTCGAAGACACTGTAATTAGGCCATTAATTTGAGTAGCACTTTCTGATGTGTTGCTTGAAAGCCACTTCATAAGCATAGGTGATTGTTTACCCCCTTCTTTGTTTTTTTTTTATTTCCAAAAGTTGGATTCAATAATCTTTTGAATAAGAAAGAAACAACAATATAAAGTATTATAATAATATATTCAATAATGTAATTAATATAATTTTAGTTCAAGTGTCACCCATTTAAAGAAAAACTAAATCATCCATTTCGAAAGTTGCTCACTAATACAATATCTTATTTGTTCATACAGTATGTCTTTGAAAGGGTGATGTTTCAAACAGAAAATACAGTTTTTTTACCTTTTCACTTATTTCAGTTTTATTAGTCAGAGACCTCTGAATTCTGTTGTGTTAATTTGAATGTTAATAATGACAGGGTTTTGAAATTATTTAATCGATGATGAGGAAGTTTACAGTGAATACACCTTAAACATGCCACCTGTGTTACCTTGCCTAATTTGAGGTCTCTGAGCATGTTTTATTTTATTGGATTCCAACAGGATATAAAGAAAAATGATATTGCCTTCAAATATCAGAGCTCTGGTAACATTTTACTTGGAGGACTGACTCCTTATATGTCTTTATGTGTTTATCTCCTCTGCACAGTTGTGTGCACGGTTGAAATTCTGTCATGTTATGTAGAGGAGGGAAAAGGACTCAAGGAAGGAAGTAACCTTTCAGAATCATATATATTTCTGAATGATTAGATGGCCCTGGAAAGGATGATAATATGTTACTCAAAGCTGTCAGTTGAAACATTTTTATTAGATTAACTCAAGGATTTTACTTGAAAGATAATTAAATCCCACTTTATATAATCAAAAGTCCATGAGCAATAGGAATTCACAAAAAATGGTTAAGCCTCACACTAGTTATATAGATACAGCAAGTATTTTGCTGAACTAAGAACTCTGAACACTGTTCTACAACACAGCTGAAGAAATAAGTGAGCCATAACAATAAGCATTGTGAAATTTTATAAAATCCCAAAATGAAATGATCAAGATACTGTATCTCTAGTCTACATATTTTTTTCGAAATGACAACTATTTTGTACTTCAAACATATCAAGTTGGAGGTAGGACTTTGGTCATTTACATATAATATATTTCACTTAATACCTAAAATGTTCACAATTTGTTCATTTTAGTCTGAACTTAATCTTAATCAGTTGCCTATTTATTTTTTGAAAACACCTTTTGAAATATTTAAATTCCTCATCTATTTTGACTGGCAACTTGTAATGGAGCAAACTAGTCTCACATAATTAGACATTCTTGTTTTAGAATGATCTTCAGGGATTTCTTTATAAGGCTTCTTTTCACCAGCTAGATCAGCCAAAGAGATAATGAGATATGTTAAGAATTACTGATGTTTGATAGGCTCTAAACAGACCTTTTCCTTAGAGAAATAATCCTGGGAAGCAAGAATCATGCTCAGGTTTTCAGAAAAAACATACTTCTATAGTCATTATGCTGAGATCTGATTTATTTATGACAATGAAGTACTTTCATAAGCATGATTATTACCAGCTTAGATTTTACCATCTTGTAGAATTGCAAAGAAAATTCTAACCTATTAGTACTTTTTATTTTATTTATTATATTTAAATGTTGTTATTCAAAGATATTGGGAATATTTTTATAAATCATGTTTTGCTATTTAAATTTTATTTTATTTCAGGGAGCTCTTACATCTTTATCAGCAGCAATAAAGAAATATTGAAAGTTATAAAAGCTTTATAGGTTGAAGATGTACAAGAGAATCATAGTGTCGTAGTACAACTTTATTAAACAGGATTGTTGTGCCACTGGTGAAATTTGAACAGTAAATTGTAAAGGTGAATAGTAAAAATCCAGAATTAGCACTCACTGTACATGCTTCCATCTCAAGATTATAAAATGTACTATATCTATAGAGGTACAGTAGTAAGGTCTCTAACATTGAAGCTAACATATTAAACAAACAATATCCAATTATGTTAGAACATTACAGAAAATACAGATGACCCAAAAAAGCATAGAACAACTTATCTTAATAACAAAAGGAGAGAAACAACAAATGTTTCAGACTAGATATTGTATAAATCAGCAATATAATTTAGAAAAATAAATGATGACATTTCTTAATGACGAAATTTGTCAATTGGCAAGATACAGTATACTGCAAATATAATAAAGCCTTATTAAAAAAAGAAGGATTTGATTGGATCATGAGAGGCAAGAAAAGGCCAAGAAGAAGGACTAGAAAATAACAAGATAAATTCAAGACTTTTGCATGATGAAGCAGGACAGTACAGTATAGATGAAAATAGGAACTACTGATAGAAAGTACCATGCAAACAGGTTCATATACAGTAGCACTGTATCAATGAAGCATGAAGATAAATATGATGATTATAGTTACACTTTTATGGGACATAAAGAAAAACAAATAAATGTGGTAAATAGTACTCTAAGTAAATTAAAACATCAATGATGAGACAGAAAACATTATTCAGATGACTAAAAGAAGAGAAATGTTACAAGGAAATTTTAAAAAAGGACCCTTACGAAATAATTTATTGTGTCACCATTGCCATTATAAACTGTTGTTTTTACGGTGTGACATATTTTGAAATAATATAGACTAGGACTAGGTCAATTGGAAAATATGTTAGATATGTTTATATGCTTATGGATCTCATATGATAATCAATAGTACAATATGTTGTTATGCTTGATTGGTGCCATATATTAAAGGATTAATATATCAACATGCAGGATGTGTGTAGCTGCATTTGCAAACCATTATCGTAAAGCAAGCATGGCCTGCAATGTAAACAGTAATTGTGTTTGTTGAATTGCCACATTGATATTCTCAAAATGCCACTGTTATGTTTAAAAATTTTGTCACAATTACTGACAAAAATGGGACATTATGTTTGTTTACAGAAACTTTTATTTCTGTTTTAAACATTTAAATTTACATATTTAATTTTTTATAACTTTAAAGCAAACATTAAAACCACAAAATGTATAAAGCTGGTAAATTAAAACCCTAGAAATAAATAATTTCAGAGAGAACTTTACTTTATCCTGTGAGGGAGAATGATGACTATTTCCCTCAATATTCTATACCCACAAAATGTTGAGAAGTTACAATTTTCTGAAAAATCCAATCTTCAGTTTTGGCATGTTAATTAAAGCACCACTGTATCACAAGAAAATGGTAAATAATGAAAAAGCTGTAAGACAGAGTTATGTCTTGTCAAAATCAAGTGTGAGACACTGAAGTATCACTGTGGCATAAAATGTACAGATATCAGGGCACTTTGAAGTTACCTAGATTTGTCTAGGAAGAAAAAGTGCTGACCGAGCAGCAGATGGATTTGACAGTTAGCCTCCATGGCAGCAATGAGGTGTTTTCCCTTGAACATTGCTCATACATTTTTATTAGCACAGAAAATTATCTGGATACACAGGCAGAGTCAGTTGTGATTATAAGATTGTTCTTTTCTCTCTAAATCTTTATACCACCTTTTCAATACCACAGAAGGAACACTGTTTCAATCTGCATAGACGGATAACATACTATTGAAGTTAATTTGCTTAATTTGAAAGGAAGAGGAATTTTATGAGGACACACTCTGATCTGCTCTAAATATAACTCTGTCTTGTAAAATGTACATGCTCTTAACAATGACCGCTGTATTTTAAGACATATGTAAGCTGCACAGCAAAAGGTTTAAAGAGCGGTCATTAATAAAATGAAGAATTGATACTGTATGTAAAGAGCTTCCGAGTCAATAATGGAAATTTAAAAAAGGAAATAATATGTTACAGATGTAAGACCTGCAAAGTCTAGTATAGAGTTTATGCAAAATGTATTTGAGATAAAATAAAATAGATGTATTACACAACGATTACACAAATATACTTATATATATATAATATACAGTTTCCGGAATTATATTAATTATCCTAGCTACTGTACCATGTCAGTTGGCAGGAAATGAGGAAGACATGCAGCCTGCACCCAGAAGATGAGGCAGCCATGTCAACCACCATGCCAGTGTGCCACCTCCAATGTAACATATTCGGTACATATCTTTAACTTCATATTTGGCCATGTGCTTGAAACCAATACCTCTTTCAAGAAACGTCTGGAATAGATCTGTCAGTCAATAAGTGACCAACTACCAAACTGGCCAGATGGGCTAAATAGTCTCCTCTCATGATATTTATTATGTTCTTACTTACTAAGTTGTCTGATTGTATTTTGACTTTTGTAACATCTCTGCTAGGCTCTCATCTATATTAAAGCCTTTGGTGTAATCTGGCAATTTAACAGCATTACAGTACAAATAATCTAATTAGTCTTCAAAGTATAATCTGATATAATTTGCACATTGCTGGCAGAGTTAGAAATTTTCAAATTCCAATGGAGCATTGTTTATCTTTATTAGAGTATCAGCAAAAATAGTTATCATTAACAATTTCCACAGATCGGCACAGTGAATGAGTAATAACTGCTCTCTTGTGCTTTTTCTTCAGGTTGCTCAGTACTTTCATGCCCTGAATTGGATTTTCAAAGGTGAGTTCCACATGCTCTTTGGTTCTGTATATCAACAGAAAGAATGTTAACAAAAATTTAATACCTGCATGAAGATTTCAGGTTTCTGTAAATCTTCTATACATATTGTATCTATAATGGAAGTAATAAGGTGTAATCTTGTTTTCTATTTTATTTTTAATTTAGCCAACTGCCATACTGATACCAGCATGAAAAAGATGAAAACTACATGAATAAGGTTTTTCAGTGAGTTTTCCTTTAGAACATTCTCCAGCTGTAGGTTCTATTTTATATTACCTCATATGACAACATTCTGTTTTACACTCTCTAGTCTAATATCATAACTAATCCCTAATTAGTGTCCTCTGATTACAGTTCAGATCAGTGTCATGCTAAAATATCAATAACATAGGAATAAACAACATTCTCAAGTTACATTTAGCTACAGTAAACTGTCCTCACTTTTCATATGCTTTTGATTTATGGATTTTCCCTTTGTGTGAATCAGATTCAAATATGTCGTATTGACTTTAATTACCGGGCATTATGGTGGTGCAGTGGTTAGTTTTGCTGCCTCACAGAACTAGGGACTTGGGGTAATTTCCTGGGGTTCTATCTGTGTGGAGTGACAACAGATTCTCATTTTATTAATTGAGATAATTATCATCTCTATTACTTATTTTTAATGTTTACACAAACTGAACGAAGATGCCAATAAAATCTTAAATACTGGCATTTAAGGTCTGAAAAAGTTGAAGATTTTCAAAGAGAATAATCACTACAATATAATTACAATTCCTGTGATGCTACCTTTGAGGTGTTTGTATTGTACTACAAGAATTTAAAATTATAAGCTATTTTTCTGTTTTTTGAAATTTTCAGTTTTTATGTTTTTCAGTTTTTATTACAATAGGCATATGATGATGTGCCCATCTAAAAATCGATAAATCACAACTCACAAGTTGAGCCTATTCCACACCTAAATCTCATTTAATTTGCCCCTTTAAAAGACAATGGCAGACTTTTTCTTAATCAAACTTTGTCGGAACTTCTAACCCTAACCCTAGGTGCAGCATGTTTTATCATGCAGTATTCCATACGCTGTTAAAAAGAGATTCATTTTTAACTTATTCAAGAAGCCATTTTCAAACTCCACTTACCAAAATCCTCTATTCTGCATTGGCAAACTTTTCTAATCAGCCATGATTTTTCATTTTAATGTACCATACAATAATATTTTTTCATAGTTTCATGCAATCGGAGTATTATTGATTCTCCACTCATTTCTCAGTTATAAAATATGTGGAGCTAGGGTTAGGGTGAGGGTTAGAGAATCAGACAAAGTGGACCTTTTAGAAACATTATGAATGTGACTTAGGTACTATACAGTATGTTCTCCCTGTGTTCATATGGGTTTCTTCTGGGTTCTCCACTTTCTTCCCCCAGTCCAAAGACATACAGGTACATACGCCAGAAATACATTGGCTTCTGAGAAAATTGACCCTGGTGTGAGTGTGTGTATGTTTGTGACTGTGTCTGTGTGTTTACCCTACGATGGACTCATGTCCTATCCAGAGTGTATTCTGCCTTGCAGGTGTTGCTTGCCGGAAAGACTTCAGCTCTCACAATCCTGTATTGGATCAAGAAATTAGAAAATGGATGTGAAGTGGCAAGGCTTAATAATTATACAGGAATTAAGTTTGCGACTCCCTTGCCAGTCTCTCTCTCCCTCATCTCAGTGGTGCTGGACACAGAGAGGCCACTCCATGTGGTTCAGGTTTAAGGTGTTTTTCTGTCTGATAGAGTTTCCTGATAAGGAAAAACTCCTACGAGTGAGATTCTCCAACCACCCTAATGAGTGGTCATCTCTGGCGCCTTACTGTCTGGGAGATTCCAAGGAGGAGTCACATTCCAAAGTGTGTACAACCCTAAGGTCAGAGAGCAATGTTACTCATCCTCCACCTTGATCAGCCAATCAGGAACTGGTAGAGCGGGGTAACCCCACGTGGGCCTCGAATGCCTGCGAAACGTTCAACCAATGAACGACCGTAGTTCCTCCAAATAAAAGAGGCAGCACACGGCACAGAATGTGCCCCTCCAGGACATTCTCAGACTCAGCTCGGACAATCATGTGACGGCCAGTGTGTATGAGTAACAGGACTTTACTTTGTTCTAAGAGTCGAGGAGGGAGGTCACCCATGTGTAACCTAAGAATCCACCCGAGGTTAGCCCAGCAGCAAGCTTCATGAACTGCCGGTAACCCACCGTGAGTGCTGGCCTGATCAACAAGTGAACTACACTCAGAATTGTCGACAGCTGAATCTAGTATTCAGGACTAGCACTACATCGGGAACGAACCTGTCATCTTCCCGTCTAAAGAGTGTGACTTGCTTGGACCCGCAGTCACTTTTCATGTGCACAAACTCTGCTAGTTCAGCCAGGACTAACTAGCCAGTCTTAAGAGAGTCACTGCCAGCACGCCGCAGCAGGAATCTCTCCCTCCTTCTTTCACACCTCCAGCTGCACCAGGACTGGCTGGAACCAAGCCAGAGGACACCAATTGAACACAGCAGAAGCCTGTCACTGTTCCTTTGTGTCCATGGGAGATCTGAATCCACACAGATTGGATGAGTATTCATATATAGTATATGCATTGCAGCTCCAGAATGTAATTACCACAATCCCAGTTGATGGCAACTTAATTCCTAATGTCCCGGCCTTTGAGTATCTAGTGTAGAAGTTGTAATCAATAACAATGTTGTTTTAACATTATTTGTAATAAAATGTAAAAAGAACATTGCTAATGTAATAATCTCTTTATTATAAGATGATTCAAATAGATCTCTTAAACATCATACAAGATGATTAATATAGATCTCTTTATTACAAGATGATTCATACACAATATATTTTTTCTTGTTATTTAATGATTATTAATCAAGGACATTAAGCTTTTGTACAACAGATAAAAGCTCTTGCTTAATTTAAAAAACAACACAAAACTTAATAAACCATTTAATCAATTAGACTAGTGCTGGGAATATGTCTGACATGGTCTGATAGTGAACAAACCAAGAGAAGCACAAATTTCTCTTGAGCACATATTCTAAATTTCCAGTACTTTGTGTTTTGACTCATCTTCCTTGCATTTTTATAACAACAGATCATGCTGATGGAAAATGTCCTTTCACTGGCTACCCATAGAAAGTAATATTTTGTCTTCCTTAATATCATCCTTTTAACCAATTATTTAAAAAGATATGATTAGAATAACGTTTTGAGTTTTTGAATGTGAATGCTTTATAAAAATGAAAATACTGGACTAATGATTGAAACCCAGGTTGCTAGGTAGTTACGTCAGCATTATCCCTAAACTAATAAATCAATAAAGTTCCATCATAGAAGAATGATTGTTTGTCATGGAGTATACTGTATGCAGATTTGTAGGTGTTCACAAAGAGTACATATCTAAAATCATTTTACAGACTTTTTATGCAATATCAAAATGGGTAATGAATAAAAAATTGAAAATTTGTACTTTTGTGCTAGCCATTGTCACAACACAGATTTTTCAATTAAAGCCACTGCCTAGTCACTGAAGGTCTCTATGTCAGGGGAATTTTAACTGCAGAAGCTAACATGTGGAACAAGTCACTGGAACATATGAAATCTTCTTATCAAGGGAGAATCAATCAACCTGTGGCTTGTCAAAGGCTCTTCAAAACACAGATGTGCCTAGATGCTGTGAAGATTCTTCTGTTGAGAAGGGACACTACGAAGCCATTGGCACCTGTTTGTTATACAGAACACAAAAAAGCTTTACAAATGTGGAAGCATTGAGACTCGCAAAATGTTTTTAAACAAATAACGTTCTTGAAGCAGAAGCAGATTTGAAGTGCAAATAAATATTAATACACCCCAATCCATCATGAGTACTAATTCTTTACCAAATTTGCTCAAGGAAATGAGAGGTTCTATTCTGAAGCCATTGATGAAACTCTTCCAACATTTGTTTTAAGACAGGGCTAGTACCCATTGACTTGAAATTTACTAATGTAGGACACATCCATAAAAAGAGTGTTAAAACTGACCTAGTAATTATAGATCAATAAATATGACTTCTACTATATGTATAGTAATGGAAATAATCATAATACCTAAACTAGAGGATCATCTAAACGGAAATACTTTCCTAGGAAATAGTACTGATTTACAAAAAGTCTTGCCTTACTGTTCATAAAATTTCTTTGAGGAAGCAAGAACAGTAATGGAAACACATAGGGCGTATACTATGGTGTATTTAAATTTTTAGAAGTCTTTTGATAACATTCCTCTTAATTCATTTTTATATTGCAGGCAGCAAGCATTCAGGGAGATTAGTGTTTAGATTGCAAAGTGGTTATTATATAGAAAAAGTGGATACTGATAAGGGATGAATATTTCAACTATATATAGATAGTATATACTCATACTATAGAGTACTATATAGTACTATATAGTATGAGTATATACTATCTATATATAGATAATTCAGGGAGATTAGTGTTTAGATTAGTTCAGGGAGATTAGTGTTTAGATTGCAAAGTGGTTATTATATAGAAAAAGTGGATACTGATAAGGGATGAATATTTCAACTATATATACTATATAGTACTATATAGTACTCTATAGTATGAGTATATACTATCTATATATAGTTGAAATATTCATCCCTTATCAGTATCCACTTTTTCTATATAATAACCACTTTGCAATCTAAACACTTATCTCCCTGAATGCTTGCTGCCTGCAATATAAAAATGAATTAAGAGTACTATATAGTACTATAGAAAACGTCACCATTTAGCAACACAATCAGAAATTCATAGCATGTTACATTTGTTTTCTAAACAAAATGTCTCATGCTGAAAAGTTAGTGTTCCAACAATATAGTATTGAACACAGAATTTTTTTTTAACTATTTAAATTAATTCCTAAGCTGATTTATACAAAGAAATAAAACCGCCACCCTAGAGGTAATATGTTAAAATTGTTTAATTGTTATAGAAAAGATACTGCTGCTCTGGAATCTGCCCAGAGAAGAGCAATCAGATATATTCTGGTACTTAAGTGAATGTCCTACACTGACAGGCAGACGTAATGGAACCTTTTTACAGAGAGAAGAAGGAACACCATTACCCTGCTCTTCCCCTAAGTTTATACCAATGCGAAAGGACCTTGTTCTGATCTGCTTGGAATTAGATTCTGCCTAAGGATGTTTACAGAGAGTTTGCTTTTCTGTTTGTTTTAGAAAATTCTGACTTTTTGTACTGTGGAATCCTTAGACTAAAAACATTCTCTCCTAGCTGATGATGTATTTATACAATACGGAGATTGATTCTCATTCACCTTTTGGCATCCATGTTGTAGGAAGAAAGATTTATATAAGAGTTCTGATTTATATATTTTTTTCTCTTTGTGGCCTGTTAAGGTATAGCAGTGTTTCAGATTACTGGGTAGAATTCTGTGTTTATGGGTCTATAGGATGTAAATAAATGTTTTTAACTTTTTTAACTCTTTCACCAGAGCTGTTACAGAGAATATGAAGTGATGCTTCTCATGTTCCTCATGTTTTACCTATTGCTCAGGTACTTTTTATTTAACATGTTATATTCTCCTTTAATTTAGCTATTACTCTAGCATTTAGAATACAGAGGGAATTTTGTTTTAAACAATATTTATCCATATTACATGTTTAGCTTCTTTTTCAAAAGGGCCAGTATAGGAAATGAATGAGACATTTATTTTCCACCACCAGTTTTTGTTTTCCACTCTTCTGTGGCCAGTCGTTCTTATATACTGTTATGTTGTTACTTGTTAAAGAATTCTGTAAAGTAATCTGTGGCAAAGATAAATTGATTGATTGAGTCAATGGATTCTAAAATGTGATATTAGAATTCAAAGCGATTACATGACAAGAAAAAACTTTGTCAGTAAGAAGACTATTTATAGACAGGAAATAGGCTCCACATGGTGGCTGATTATTTTTAAAAGGTATGCATCCATGAAAAGAATGTCAACTGAGAGAGCTGAATTATGCACATTATGACTCAATCCATTTAAAACTCATTTTCATTCAAATGCATGTACAATAGCTTGACTTAAAATCTATATTTTTTTCCACCTCTCTTTAAAGCCCCCTTTAATAAATGGAATTATAAATTACGCCCATTTCCTTAATGTGAACCTTTATTGGTAATGTGTAGCTGGATAGATTATATTTTACAGTGAGCTATGGACAGCTACTTCTTTTCTGACCAGAAATAATAAAAAATATTATATGATACAATAAATTACCAGTTCCATGATGGGTGACTTTTTTTAAACCTGACAGAAATGCATTTTTATCAACTAGTTTAAATTAATTGTAAATAGGAAAATATGAATATAGAAGCTGTAACAAAGTATAATCACACAGATTTGCTTAGTACAGTATTTATACTCTACAATTCCATGAACATTAAACACAGTACTGTACATCCTCCACTTTGGCTATTTACAAATAGTACTTTAGACACATAGATTTTCAAAATTACATGACAAAATTAAGCAAGTTATTTGCAGTTTGCAAAGCATGTAACTTTCTTTGGTGCTATTTGGGTGTTTATCAGAGCAGTATGTTACAAGCATGAAAAGAAACCAGTTTGTGTATGGCTTTTCTGTTATCTGCCTAGGAACACCACTTGAATACAAATGATCATGATGCTCTGCTGCAGTTTCTGCAGGGTATCAGAAGCAGTGATAAAACAGACACACTGAAACCCTGTCCAATCAGCTGTAACACTGCCTTGACACTGATGCTCTGCAGGATTACACTACTGTAGAAGCTTGGAACCAAATGGATTCAAATTAGATATCAATGGTTTACTGTAGCTCTGTCCTTCGAAAACATGGTACTGTACCAAAGGGACAATTCTCCCTTTGGTCCTTATTGATATACAGGTACTGTACAGGTATATACCTTTATTTCCTTATTGGTATACAGAGACTTTCTTTAAAAAGATTGACTTCCAGTACTATAAACTGTCTAATTTCTTGTCTTTTTTACCCTTTTCCTTGGTTTCTCTTTCAGCTTTTTCTTTAATGTGAAGCACGCATTAAGAATGGATTCATTTTTAAGCATTAGGAAATAAGATGGATTTTATTATCTTACCTTTGTGCATATATACAGTTTTAGCTGTGTGATGGAACCAGACACACTTTTAATTGATAGCTTGGTAAGGCTTGGGGATGTCCAGTCTCTGGTAACATACAGTACAATTATTATACTATAGTACTAAGGTGGCATATTCCTCAACCTTTACCTTCTAATTTCCCAGAAGGAAAAGTCTTGGTTTTAGGGTGATAGATGCAAAGGTTAAAGTGGCAAATAACAGTCTTGGAACTCTGTCCTTGTGAAGTGGTAAGAGTCATGAAAAAGCAGAACAAATCCACCTGCATCCACTATTTTGCCTAGATGACTTTGAAAGCTGTGACAGAAAGTCATCTTAATATTGTCTGGTGTTCCTGGGTTAGTGCATAGTGTGATACTGTAACTGTCGAGCTGTGCCCCTTTCGAATCCTAAAGGGTCTGGCTAAAATGTTCTTTCCTAGAACTTCCAAACTGATTCAAGTGTGGGAAGAATCACGTGAAAAGAGGAGAACTTCTCTTGGATCAGAATTGCAGATAAACTCTGCAACTGACTCTACTCCATAGCACTGATCTTTTGAACTGAGAAGAACACCTGAGTGACTTATCGCATCAGCCATTTTCCTTTTATCATATAAATGTTACGCTTCCTTATCTCTTAGACACCCTTACTTTTTATTACACTTCGTATCTCTCCTTAAATGTATAATGATTTTTTCATTTTGGAATTCCTCATCTGAATCTTGTTCATTTTTAATTATCTTATAAAGTACTTTCTTTCTCTATATATTTTCTTGGTTAATTTATTGAACTGATTCTTAAGAAATCCTCAGGCATATGGTGTCTGTCAGCACTTTTTATTCAATTTTCTGTGCATTCCCTGCATTCACATTTTCAAGGAGGAACTTGATTTTGTGGCAGTTTTCACAGATGTACTGTAGCGTGGCTGATAGACTTCTTCATGGATGGTCCACGTTTTGCACAAGTTCCAAATCACAGGTTTAAAATTCCTGTTTACGCTGGATATTTATGAAAAAAATGTATAATGTTTGACACACACTGAAGCGAGAAGTCATGAGAAACATCACAGCTCTTTTCTCATACCCTTTTGAATTAATCACCATAGCAAGTGATACAAAACTGAGAACAGAAGACATTTCGTTGTGGGAGTCTGAAACAAATGAGGCTGCTAACGTACAGTATACATATTATATCCATCATTATACCAACTATAGTCTAACAGCCAAGGAATTTCCTCTTCGGAAGATGAGTGTTGCTCTCCTGAGTATATTGTAGCTGATAAGTTAATAAACAGTTTAAATATTTTTTAATAAAGGACAACATAGCTAAACAAATACTATTAATCTCTGTCATAACTATGGCAATAAGATGATCCCTCACACTTTCTGCTGAGGGAATTGCAGAATATATACTGTTGCAGAAAACCTTTCACAAGAGGCTTTGTCATATACTGTAAGGAAATATTTTAGAAGCAAATTAATTTGGCAAAATCTGAAATTAATTTAAGAAAACTCAGATAATATAGTTCAAATTGCATACATATGTAATGTACGCTATGAATTTGTCTTCACCTTAATATAATGGTATTAATAGCACATCTTTATGACTAAGAATGCATTTCTTAAAAAAGATAACAGAAACATCTGATGTCCATTTTTTTCTGTAATACTCTAAAGAACAATGTAAAAGCACTTTACATATTATAATAGTACCAGTACAATTTGCTTCAAAGTGTAAATCTGTAAATTATTAGATGTTCAGTAACACTACTACACCTAAAAGAATCAGGTTTATTACGAATTCTTTGAAAAAAGCAAGATTTTGTATATTAACATGACAAACTTTACTGAACAGAGCTAATATTCTGTATGATTTATTATGTATGTATAATACCAGAAATATTTTAAGATAATTGTAGTATGTTTGTTAACCAGGGAAATACATTTTTGGAGCCGTGTTGCATATTTAACCCTATGACTGGTCTGATGTTTTAATTGAAATATTATGGAATTATATATCTATGTACTATATGTCATATAAATGATTTTCCAGATCTACTAGTAGGTTCTAAGCATAATCTTAAGATACATTCACTTAATTGAATTAATCAATATGTCATAGATTCTGTACATACAGTTTGCAGGTTTGTTTGATCAAGTTTACATATATGTGTGTTTGTTTTGTGACCTACTGTATATACTGTACTTGAATTGCTATTGGTTAAACGAAAAGGAGAAATGTGACTGGCTGATGTTCATCTTTCAGAGATAAACTTCACTCCAAAGATTTCAGCCAATCTCTCTTTTAATTTTTCACCACTCAGTCCCTAAGTACTGCATTATCTAGTAAAAGTCCATTTTCCATTTTTTATTTTCATCTATTAGGAAAACTGGATAATTGGATCTTCTGTTATCTGATATGAGTCCTACAGTTAATAGGCTCCAACTAATGGTAGGCAGACTATTATTTGTAAGTTTATCTATAGTAATTGAATGTAAATCTCGAGAGAAATTGTCTACAAGTTTGTGGTCCTACGAGAATGTCCAATTCTCAGATTATGAGATTTTGTTTCCTTAAATTTATTTCGATAAGTTTATAAAAATCTGTCAATTATAAATAATTTAATGGAATGCTAAGTAATAATTAGAATGGAAAAAAGAAATTAAGGTTTTCACTAGTAATTTTACTACATTAAATATTATACTGTATATGAGAAATTTGTCATTATATTGTATATGAAGGTTGCAATTGAAAATCTCATATGTTTCTAACCTTGTTGAAACTTCCATGAACATATATTTTCTGTTTATTCTTTTACCACATTTTTCAGACACAAAATAACACTAGTCTTTTAATTCCAAAACATCATTCTTTATGGATTATTATATTAGACACAGTTAGTCATGTCATGGCATGTCATTTGCCAAAAAGCTTTATACCATACAGTGAGACACAGTTAGTGATAAGCAGAAATCAGAATAAATCATGTGATTTGCCCCCATATTGGCCATAATTCTTCTTCCCAGAGAAATAATGCCCCCAGTCAAGTACCCTGGACCTTCTGTAGGCATAAGGGTGTAATGTTCTAAATTCTAGTAGGTGCAAGACACAGTTCACATAATAGATTGTGATAAGAAGAAACCCTTTAAATATTCATTGCATGTGTTGGATCCCTTAAAGAAACAATACATTGAAAAGATCTAAAATTGTATAAACAGCAAAATTCAGAAGAAGGCAACACCATCACTAATGCCACAGAAGGAGACTGAAAAAATGCCAGTTTAGTGCAGCATCCACAGAAATAATTAATTCTTAAGAGACGCATTGAAAGACATTATTTTGCAGACATTGCACTGGAATCACAGCATTCTGAAGGTTAAAGGGCCCTACTGCAATGACAAATATTTGCTTACATCACCCAAATCAAGCTTAGAAACTATAGACTATTAAGCCTTCTTTTCTTGTAAGTATGACAGGCCAGCAGCAATTTTGCTACTAATAGTAGTAGCTTCAGCTGACCTGCTACTAGAGATCATTCAGGTCTCTATGGTGCGAATTGAGTGTGTTGAATTAGTTAACTAAATAATTGGTGAAGGGCTTAGAGACACATTTTCACATGTGTTTCATTTAGACTAGGTTTGTTATACAGTATAAAAGGATTCACAGTGGTTAATGGCATTGGGTTGTTGAAGTAGGTTTTTCTTTTGATATGGTGCCTGAATAATGTATGAAAATAAGCCTCTTTGAATAGTGTTTGCATAGTGTATTATTTCCATTGTGGTTTGTCCATGTATTCAGGCCTCATGAGTCACCTAAGGAGTGGTAGGCTTTCCTAAACTTGAGGATCACCTATTTGTGGCTTTGTACCAAGTCTGCCATTTAACATGAGCAAATGCAGTTTGGATAAGTCACAAATCAGAAATGTTGAATTTATTATTTTTCATGGTAGGAGTAACTCATATTAATACTATGGCCTTACCAGTTTTTGTTTTTAAACATTTAGTGGCTGTCCCTTCTAAATTAGTAGACATTAGAACACTAACAAGCTGTTAGTGTTTGGAGGCAAAGATTATCAATGAAATTTAATGCTGAAAAATATTATTTAATACAATACATACCGTTAGACTAGAAACAATTTGCCAATCTTTTTCATATTTCTTTTAAAAAAAGGGGAGTTGACTAGTCCATTTGATTATTCTTAGCTTGATGAATGAAGGCAACGTCATTATGATTAAATGGATTTTTTTAATGAAAGTTTGGGAGGAATGAAAGCAGCCGAGCTCATTCGACACAGCTGCCGCAATTCCCACTAATCCTGACACAAGCAACCGGTCTCCATATATATCAAACGTCACCCTCTCCTCTTCCTCGTTCGTTTTCTGCATGGTTCGTTTTCGCCTAGCTTGAATCCGTGCTCCCTTCTCATGGATCCGCAAATTCGCTGCTCCGATGAAGACCTTTTCTGCAGCACAGGAGACTCTCCTACCCCTCTCGTCCAGTCTTCCCCCCCTGCTCCCCTCACCTCCCTCTCATCACCTCCTTCACCTGCCGTGCCACATCAGCGCCGCTCATCTCCCAGCCAGTACTCACAAGATTCAACTCCTTGCCGAAGACTGCGTTCTGCCATCGTAGTCCCTCTCTCACCACAAACCCAGCCCTCCCGTCCCTCCACGGCAAAGTCTCCAAATAACCCCCGCTTCTCTCGAGGATGTCCCAGCCGCCACACTTCACGCACATCGGTTCCCCCTTCTCCTGGATCATCTCTCACGATTTCCAACTGGACCGTAGCAAGCCTCCAGAGGATACTTCGAAAACATGGAGTCCGTTTTAAAAGAAACGCTTAAAAAAAAAGCCCTGTTTTCCCTGTACTTAACCACAGTCTACACAAAGGAAACATCAGCTACACAGCTTCCCCCGGCGCCCTCCGATGACATCACCCGCACCGCCACCACTCATCCCAACGTGAGGACCCCGAGGCCGCCCGCACCTCTGCCTGTCGCGTCTTCTGTCTTGTCTTGTCCTGATATATCTGTGTCTGTGTCTCTTCCCCAACCAATCCATTCCTCTGCTGAACAACCGCACCTAGCCTCTTCCACCCAGCCTCCTTCCCTAAACTCCTTGCTGCCAGGTCTAAGGCCCCAGGCTCACGCCCCTCCCCAACCCCCTTCTCTGCTTAATCTAATTTCTGCACTCTCTCCTGTCTCTACCTCCGGCGTCCAACACGGCTCAAGCTCCGCCAGCTTGGTGCCTTCGGCCCCGGTTTCTTTTCTTTCGACCCCTGCTGCGGTCTCCACGGCCCAAAGGCCATCCAGTAAACGACCCCCAATTCAGCCAGCAGGCGGCTCCTACCCTCCCCCACCCCCTGGCGTCCAAGACAACTCGGCAGCCTCCTCAGTCCTTCACGCAGCCTTTGTCCCTGCTTCAATCCCTCCTCAACAGCCTTCGGCTTCCATATCCCAAGCCAATTAGCTTCAGGCCCCAGATCCGTCTAACCCCTCCTACCACAATCTGCTTTCCTCTCTTCTTCCCTCCTCATCTTCTCCCATCCCCGGTGTACAACACGGCATCAGTCATCCCATGCCTTCGGCCCTGGATTCCAATCTCCCCTCTACTAAGGACTTTTCTCTCCACACAGCCGTTCCTCTCCCAGCTCCTCCTAACGCACTAAAGTTTAGTCCTCCTCCCATTTCCTTTTCACTCCGGCAGCAAATTCTACGAGGTGCGGACGTCAATCTAGCTTACCTTCTCTCTTCCTCCACTTACAACTCCGATTCCAGAACAGTCGACTGCGGCTCGATTTCCGTTACTCTCAAATCTTCTGACCCTCACTCTGCTTCAGTCCTTCGAATTTCCGACTTCCGCTTGGCTTTCAGCATTTTTCGCGACATCATGTGCTCCGCCGTTCCTGAACATCGTCAGGAACTTGACGATTACATGCACATCATCCTCGATCTATCTGTCCGTTTCGAGGGCTCCCTGTTCTACGACTACCACAAGCAGTTCTCGGCCAAGGCCCCTGCCCGCCTACTCCAAAGGAACCAGCGCACCTACTGGGGAGCCCTCGACATTGAGCTTTACTGCCGCACTTTCGCCGGCATCAGATCTCTTTCCTGCGATTTCTGTTCCTCTTGGACACATCCCCTCTTTGGAGTCCGCCTTACTTTCGGATGCAGGAGTAGCCCAAAAATTTTCGATACCTTAGCCGAAGCTCTCTGCTGGATCCTCTTGAATAACTATAGGCTTCCTTTTCTCGTCCACCTTCTCGACGATTTCCTTACCATAGATTTTCCTCACACCCTACCCGCAAGAGCCTCTTCCACACTTACTTCCGTTTTCGGGAAACTAGGGGTACCTCTCGCCACAGACAAAACAACCGGTCCCTCTCATATAATCCAATTCCTCGGGATCACCCTCAATTTCATCAATTTCTCCGCCTCCCTGCCTCGCGACAAGATCGACAGGATCCAGACGTATATCTCTACCTATTCTTCCGCCAAATCTTGCACAAAGAGGGAACTTCTCTCTCTGCTCGGCCACCTCAATTGCGCCATGCGTATCATTCCCCAAGGACGGTCATTCATCTCCTACCTTCTCGACCTCGCCTCTTCCGTGTCCTCTTCTTACCACCACGTAAGCCTTTCAGCCGACTGCAAATCCGAGCCCAGGCTCTGGCAGCTTTTCTTGGCCAACTGGAATGGCATATCTCTCTTCTACGATGACCTCCTCTCCGACGCCGAGGATATCCAGCTTTTCACAGATGCAGCCCCCTCAGTCGGTTTTGGAGGCTATTACAAAGGCCAGTGGTTTGCAGCCCCTTGGCCTCCTGAACTTTCTTCGATCCCTCTCGCCGACCAGTCATCGGCCCTGTTCGAAATATTTCCAATTGTCGTTGCAGCTTCTCTTTGGGGCCACAATTGGAAACAAAAATCCTTCCTTATCCATTCGGACAACTATGCAGTAGTCCATATAATCAACAAAGGAAGGTCTTCATCCCGATCTATCATGAAATTTCTCCGCCGCCTTAAATGGATTTCTCTCACACATCAATTCATCCTCGTAGCTGCTCACATTCAAGGTAACCTTAACGAGATAGCTGACTCTCTCTCGCTTTCAATTTCAGAAATTCAGGAATTTGGCACCAGATGCAAGACGGAACCCATGCACAGTACCTCCCTATTCGGAACTCACGTTCCTCTGAATCATCCTTTCCATCACTACGTCCAGCTGGCCCAGCAAACTATCTTCTTAGGGATTGCCCCTCGAACTCTCAACTCTTACTGGACTGCCTGGAAGGGCTTCCAATCCATCCACCTCTCCACGAACATAAAATTCCCTTCTTTCGATATTCTCACCGTATCATCCTTCGTTTGCTATTGTAGAAACTCACTCAAGGTACAAGCATCCACCACCAAAGTATACCTGTGCGGCATCCACTTCTTCCATAAACTCCTTTTCGGCACGACCTGTCCCTCCCTTATCCACCCTCAAATTAGTCTCCTGCTTAAAGGCTTTCAGCGGCTTGAAAAACCACTTCCAAACCAACGCGCACCACTTACTTCGGACATCCTCGAATCCTGCATCTACATTCTCAGGTCGGGTTACCACTCACCCTGGGTCGACCGCACTCTCGAATCTTTATTCTTGTTAGCCTTCTTCGGCTTCCTAAGATGCTCTGAAATTACCGCTGCTTCCACATCCTTCGATCCCTCTTCTCAACCCCGTGCTTATCCGACATCTCCATCTTATCTTCCGATACACTGACCGTCTATCTCAAGAAAAGCAAAACCGGCCAACTCGCGTCTGGCACTCTCATCTATTATTTCAAACTCTGTTCATACATAAGCCCATACGAGCCTCTATCCCATTACGCACATCTTCGCACCTCTGCCGGAGCTTTGCCTACTGACCCTCTGTTCGTAAACGAGAAGGGCCGTATCACGACCCGCAACTGGTGTCTCTCTCACCTCTACGACATCCTTCAAACCGCCGGCTACCCTCCTGAACAATTCTCTGGTCACTCCTTCAGATCAGGGGTCGCGTCCTCTGCCGCTCGCCAAGGCATACCCGAGTATCTCATCAAGCAACTCGGCCGTTGGTCCTCCTAGGCTTATCATGCCTACATCAAAACTAACCCCGGTACCCTCAAGCAGGCACTTTCTCTCCTCGGCTGAATTAGTTTAATAATCATTTGGTTTTTGTTTTCGTTTTTTTTTTTCTGCACTGGTGACTGGTCCCGCTTGGTTCTTCTGGGGGGTCCTATCCTCCCCGTCCAACGGCTGGGAGGTCGGCCCTCAGCCAAGCAGGTTACGCCAAATTTCCACATCTCAATAAATGATTCTAATTTCTCCCAAGATTTCGGCTGCCATCATTCCTCGTGAAATTGAGTTTTTTAATGAAAGTTCGGGAGGAATGAAAGCAGCCGAGCTCATTCGACACAGCTGCCGCAATTCCCACTAATCCTGACGTAAGCAACCGGTCTCCATATATATCAAACGTCACCCTCTCCTCTTCCTCGTTCGTTTTCTGCATCCCTCTTCCACCCCCTCTCCACCTTTGCAGCTACCCCATTGGTTGCATGGGG
Source organism: Lepisosteus platostomus (assembly GCF_059453375.1). Taxonomy (NCBI): domain Eukaryota; kingdom Metazoa; phylum Chordata; class Actinopteri; order Semionotiformes; family Lepisosteidae; genus Lepisosteus; species Lepisosteus platostomus. The sequence continues at coordinate 42,456,727 of NC_142613.1, forward strand.
GTCCTATCCTCCCCGTCCAACGGCCGGGAGGTCGGCCCTCAGCCAAGCGGGTTACGCCAAATCTCCACATCTCAATAAATGATTCTAATTTCTCCCAAGCTTTCGGCTGCCATCATTCCTCGTGAAAACACTATGTTTTGTTTTACATGAATAATAGTTATTTAAAAGCAAGTGTATTGCTTGTAAGCACAATTGCCACTGGATCTCTGGAGCAAAGAAAAGATTGGCATGGTCAGTACTAAAATGGAAAACCTGTAATAAAAAACTGCTGTTGCTGCAAAAGAATATGGCCTTGGGTCAAGATTTTCCAGATCAGTATTCTAGTATGATGAACAGTGGGCACCAAGGTTGCATTTCACCAGGCTTTCCCTCAAAGCCCTAGCAGATGGCATCTGCAACACCCACAGGATACATCATCTCAAAAGGTGCACCCGCATTTTTAGAAACCATGATCACACAACTCTCATACAGCACATATCATGGTGCTTTTTTATACATCTCATTAGCCCTGCAGTTGTCAGCCCTCAGCTACTCAGCCACACTGTGCTTCAGACAAATTCAGATGTGCTAACATCCATTCTGTTGACTAATTTAAGACAGTTAGTCAGGTGACATTTAAAAGCAAGGAAGCAGAGGCTTCCAATGGCCATCGACCTCTGCTACTCAGGAAGAGAGTAGGTCCTCTGTTATGCTCTGCACCAGAAAGAGTAATGGACAAGGAAGTAAACTGACAACCTGTGGAGATTTTGTGATTTTAGGAAATGAGTTTGAGATACTTCTGTTTCTTGCTGCTGATAAAAAGTTGAGCTGTCCAGATATTTATTAGAGAGCATTAAGAAGCTTAGTAAGAGCTCAGACAGGGCTCTAGAGTTACAGTAGTAGGTTTTGTTTTCTGGCTTTCAGTTTATTTTTTCTCGCATTATAAATGAGATCTTTGTTTTATTTTATGATTGTTTTTGTCTCTTTTCAGTGATATAGGATTATTTAAAAATTCAGTTATGGCCCCTTGCCCCTGGGAATGCCAAATTAACATTGTATTGATTTTGTATCAAAATGATGGTATCAGATATTTGTGCATATTTTTAAGTCATTCAAATTTGGGTTTTGGAAAGTATTTGATTTTTTCATGGAAATGATTTTGTGGAAATATAAAATATAAAATGAAAATGTGTATTCCTTTTAAAAAATATCAAAAGCACATTGCCATGCAATGAGTCATCTGTTATCTCCCCTTACAGAGCAAACACAAGCCCAGAGGAAAACCCTGACAAGGTCATTGACTTTCAGCAATATAGGCTTTGAAAAACCTGTATACTTAATTATAATGGTACTGCTGTTTAACCCTTGTCATTACCCTAGTTTTGCAAAGCTGTATTCACACTTTATTTTAATGAAAAAGAAAAAAATGTAATTCAATCCAGTCTATCCCAGAACTACAGTGATGTTACAATCTGGACGCCAATCCATTGCAGGGCTTTACATCAAGTGAGGAATTAGAATCTTTTTTTACTCAATAAAGAAAGGGAATGTCAAAATCGATTAAACTCACTTGCTAAGTAAATCAAGTCTTAACATAAAAAAATATTTGATCTTAAAGTTTATGTAATACTTATTTCACATACTGTATTGCTGTAAAATACTTATACTGCTTATTTGTAATGTGTGGTTAAATATTCTTTATAGACACATTGTTTTGACAGTATACACCATCGGTATAGTGTAAATATGATATTGTACTGATATTCATTAGTATAATAAATGCTTTAAAGGCAAAAACCTTAAGAATGGATAGGATTTGGAAGAATGTTGAACAAGTATTGAAACAGCTTTAATGAAAGGTTAAGATTTGAATTGATTGCATTTTTTACTTAGAATTGGTTCAGGTGATAGATGAAGGTGATAGGTGATAGCTAAAGTTCCTGAAGTTAGATCCTCAATTTTGCACTCTACTAAATATAGTACTATGTATACCTTATACTTTTTATCTTGTGGACTTCCTTTGCACTTTCTTCTTATACTCGCTATGTGTTCTAGTCAGAAATTAAAAGAATCTCAGCATTGCTAGAGTTTACCTCTGTTGCACCTGAGCCTCGCTGGTGCTCCTTACCTGGCTCCTGCTTTACCTCCTAGTGTGTGCCACCCTTCCTAATGTAGCCAGAGTCAGCAATTTGACCACTGTTCGCCTTCTCCATATTAGGACAGGAGGAGTTTTCTTGCCTTCTCAAACATGCAGTACTGTAGTTTGATCTTAATATCTACAATGAAAAGAGTTAGTCCCCATAACCTGCCATGATGTCAGCTCTTTCTTCTAGTTCTTCTGACATCGCTCCTCCCTGGAATTCTGGAGCAACCATGGCCACTTCCTCTTCACCCCATCCTCTCGGTCTTCTGAAATCTCTGCTCTCCCCACCCACCTTCCTCTTTCCTCAATCTCCATTTGCCCCTTATATCTCTCCCTTCTCTCCATTTCTGATCAAATGTCCAGCCACTGCAACTATCTTCATTGTTTTATTTGGTCCCCCTCCGCAGTCCTCCTTTTTGAGGTCTATGTACCCGCCCTCCCCTGCTCTCTGACATGTGGGGGTGAGTACATTGAGTTAATTTGCACTGTAGTGTTGTAGTTGCAGTTTGTTCATCTACAGTGATTCTCACATCTGGATTCACAACCTCCTTCTTTATATACAGTATTTCAAATATTTGGAAAACACTAAAAAACATTAAACTGTATGATAATTGGCTTACTTGAAAGATAACAGACTGTGAAACCTGTATAACAAGCAAATAAAAATGTATATCTAATGTTGTGCTTTACTCATCACAGGAAAAAAATACTTGCTGATGTGGAACACACATTGAAGTCAATACTCTGTAAACATATTAAAATAAGTTCACCTCAATATTGACATTATGAATGTGTGCACAATTACAGTTTTACTTTCATCTGTTTTAATACAAAATAATAAATACAATGTCATTGAAACTGGTCAATTCACACAAGGTAAAATATAAATGTGATAAACACACAGATTACATAATATAGCTGATTCTGCATAATTATTGATAACTTTGGTTTCACAAACTGTAGAGATGCTTTTTTAAAGTTTTGTAGAGCTTACGGGTTCATGTGGGTATGCGCCCTCGCCGCTGGCGCCGCAGGTCAGCCGCCCACCGCTGGGGACACAAACCTGGGCCTCCGGCATCACTCAACAGGCACCCAGCCAGCTGAGCTAAAGGGAGATCTCCCCCCAGCCCGGCGGCTGAGGTCCCTGCTATCCACAGGGAAGGGCAATGACATCATTGCACTAGTAAGCCGGCTCACACAACCTGTAATGTCGGCCATAGGCGTTACAGTATACAATGTTACAAACAGTATTTGGAGATCCTTTTGCAGAAGTTACAGCTGTGTAACAGGGCAGTAAGGTTAAGGGGGTGGAAAAAGGGCAGATCCATAAGGGGGAGGTGATGAGATGTGTGCACACCTCATCCTATAAACTCCATACAGAAGAGCAGGGAGGTGTCTGATTAGACTCTCATGATTTGTTTGCAGAGTGCATCAAGTACCTCAAGACCTCAGTGAGATTTCACACGTATCTTAAAAGAAAGAAAAGTAGTCCAGGTTTAAAATAACTATCAGTGTGCATTCTTAGTAACAGACGCGCTCATAGCCTTGTCAGCAGCTATTAAAAGAAGATGGTATTTGGCAGTCTGGTTAAACGAGTTCAGCTGGGTGTGGATTTTCACACTACTAATGGGATAAAGCAGGGACCTCTACAATAAAGCAAAGACCTACATTTACGGTGGGAACATTACAGTTCATTGGCGTTTTCTGATTACCATTTAACCTCCTTTATAGTGACAGTTTTTGTGCAGATTTCCCTACTACGCTACCAATAATGAGGGAGATCTGGTAAAGGCTGCAACTCATTTTGGGTAAGTCATAACAAACTCTGCACACTGGTTTGGTCCTATGTTTGGCCGTCCTTCTAAGCAGATTTGTTCCAGCTCTCTTAAGTTGCTTGGTGTTTGTTTATGGACAGCAGTTTTCAAATCTTTGTCCTTTGACAGGGTCACTAAAAGGCAGTAACTTTCATGCTCTGATCCAGCTGAAATGGAGCTTTAGCTTTGTTCTTTGAATCATTGTACTGCTGAAAGATAAATTTTTGACCCAATTTTAGGTCTGAAGGAAGTGTTCCTCTATGTTTTACCAGTATTTTGCTCCATCTGTGTTTCCATCAGTCCCTGCTGATCTTATGCAGAACAATAACATGATGCTGCAACCGCCATGCTGGAGAGTAGGAATGATGTTGACTGAGTGATGCACTCTGAGACGTTTGTGTTAGATGTAGCACATCCTATTTTCTCCTGTCTGATGCGAACGTTTTTCCACATTTGTAATATTACAAATAGGGATTTTGTTTAAAACTTCATGCAAGATTTTTAATGTTCATTTTTCAGTTTCATACAAGCCCTCTTTTATGGAGTGACAGGAATCCACGAGAACATAAACCGAAACCTAAACTCTTCTTTGAACTTTTCCCTTGACTTTATTGATCCATAACTAATAATAGCTGGGTGCCTAAAATAATTACTGTCTGTAAGCAAAAACTCCTCTAACTTCAAAATTAGAACTATTCTGTCGCTTGATTGGTCTATCCATGGCTTCCTTCTTTCACTTCCTCTTGTGCAACTTGCATAACATGGGATCTGTTCTCTGTCTTCAGACAGCAGATGGTGACTGACCCTAAATCCCCCAGCTTCCTGGTTTTTAAAATGTCATACAGTATGACCTATTGTCTTGACCTCTGCCCTCTTACACTTCCATCTCAGCCACTGACCTCTGTAACTGAGCCTCACAGGGGCATCCCTAACCAGTTTCCCCCTTACCTGGTTGCTCAGTTTTGAGGGGCAGCCTGATTTTGGCAGTGTCTTAGTGGGTTACTTTGAAATGTTTTAAAAACCTTGATATGTTTTTCACTTTAGCTGTCTTATCTTAATAAATATTAATATATACAACCTATATATAACATATAAATATAATGTATACATTAATAGTTGCAGTTGTAACAAACACCCATTGTTATTTCAAAAGCAACAAAATATGAAAACTGTGCAAGGGTGACTTATTATTTGACTTATTCCAAGGCACTGTTTGTTTTATTGGATCTCTTTAAGTTCTGTGCAAAGAACAGACCTTAGTTTACTTTCTTGCATGTCCATATAACTACTTGACAGCATTTCCTGGTTTATTATAATTAATTGAGTATAACTCAGTTACCATTGTACCATATGTTGCTGGCATTAATGTATTAATGTAACTGGATGCTTTTAATTATATCACCCTCAGGCCAACGTGGGAGGGCCAAGGCCTCCTGCTCATTAAATGCTTCCTGTAGATCAGAATATTGAGGGGGTATGGTAAGAACACCAGAAGGGGACGTCGCCATGAGTGCAATTCTTTTGGGTAGATGACAGCAATTTCTAATACATCTGGGTCCCCAAGTTAAAATTTCTTTACGGGACCAAGAAATGTTAGGGTCATGCTGTTGTAGCCAAGGAAAGCCTAGTACAAGGGGATGTGTTGGGGTCTCAAGGAGATAAAACCAGATGTCTTCCACATGGGTGGCGCCAATCTGCAAGCTTATAATTTCAGTTTGCCACCTAATAAGTCCTGGAGATACTGGGGAACCATCAATAGATTGAACATGAAGAGGTGGAGTCACCAGGGTCAAGGGTAAGTTCCAAAGCACGGCCGGTTTACAGTGAAACTATGAAGGCGATCTTGTCCTGAGGAGAAAAAAAAGTTTCCGGATGGAGCCTGAAAACCAGCCCACACTGTGCTAAGAAGCCCCGACATTTCGTAGGGTTGCCGTCAAACCTGTCAGATGGAATAAGTGGAAGAGGTCGAGGGGCAGGTGTAGGAGCTGGCGGGGGCGGAGCCGAAGCAGCAGCTCCAGCGTTGCTTTCTCGATTGTCGGTGGGCGGCATTGCCGACAGGTGCGCGGAAATCTGTTGGACGGAAGCCTGCAACTGGAGTAAGGCTTGCCAGTGCTGATCCAAAACTGAGCGAATCTCCTCTTGCTCTGCTGGGTCCATGTTAAAGGGCTCAGTATTCTGTTACGGATTCGGTAAGAGAAACCGAAACCAGTGAATGAACCCACTTGCAGGAGCTGATAAAGCCTAGCCGTGATCCAAAGAAAACCGTAGTCGAAGAAACGAGCTGAGAGTCCAGGTGAAAGCCAGAGATCCAAAAGGGAACGAGTTACCGAAGCCAAAGCGTGATCCGAAACCGTAGACAGAGCAATCCGATAGTCCATGGGAAGCCAAAGATCCAAAAGAGCGTGAGTACCGAAGCCAAGCCGTGATCTGAAAAACCGTCGTCAAAAGGGGAAAAAAACGTAGAAAGAGAAACCATTGGATACATCCTTCACTATCCCTTAAAATATTCATTGTATAGAATATTTTGCATAAATATTAATTACTCTATGACTTTTTTAATAAAAACTTGCTGCACCCAGCCATGTTACTTTGTCCCTGCTCCTCACCACCAATCAGTCTATCCTTGAATCCTTCCACATGGTTAATCAACAGGAATTATTTGCAGTAATTGCCAAAACCAATGCAACAACATGTAGTTTAGATCCCACACCATCTATTGTAATAAAATACTTCAAACATATGCCTAACCCATAATAAATATAACTTAACTCTCTTCTTTCAATCACTTTTATAACTGCATTTAATAGTAGTTTCAGTACGCTAACATGCAAGAAACCAAACGATAGATATTATTTTATATATGATCTATACATACTGTAGATGGATGTAGGCTCAGCCTCAATACTTCAGCACATATCCTGGGTTTATTAACACATAAAAACATATCTATAGTATCTTTTCTCAATTTCATAAATATTTCCAAATAAAAGTATTTCTTTCAAAACTGATATAGCATTTGTTACATTCAGACTAGACTATCGTAATGAGCTTAGGTTTGGTACACCTGTCTGCACCCCCTCAGCTCTTTGAAAGTGCTACTGCAAGTCTCTTAACAAAAACAAAAAATGCATACATATTATTTCTATTGGGTCCCAGTTTATTGTAGGATAGATATCAAAGTATACTTTCTGATCTACAATTTGCAAAAAAGTCTAACTCCCTCATATTTATAAATTTCTAACAACACACACACATCAAGCAAAACAATGTGGTCCACGGACAGCAGTCACTGGTAATTCCAAGAATCTCCAAAATAGTAATTGGCAGCAGAGACTTTAGCTACTGTACATGTCACCAAAATACTTCAGACACTACTTCAAATCAAGGCTGAAGACCTATTTTTACTCCCTATTTTCTAAGCATATTATCTGTATGGAATGTTGATGTTTAGAGTGTCTTACATCATTTTATTTACCTCAAACCATGGTCTTCTACCCAGTCACTCTAACCCATTTTTTATAATTTCCCACTATCTGGATTTACGTTTTTTAATTTGTTTTCATAGTGTTTGGATGACACTGGACTGACACAATTCAAGATTAATGGGAATTTAACTTATTCCCTAGATTTTAGTTTTTAATGTATGACTCTGTCTAGCGCTTCATGCCTATGGGTTTGATGTAAATTGTTTAAACAGCTACTGGACTACAATTAGTACAGTGTTTTCTCTGCATGACTGTTTTCCACAGTTAAAATCATTTCTCATCCAGTTACTCTTACAGTATATTGAAGAATTAGACAAACTGGATACCAGACTCTGTATGGAATTGAATCTGGACTGGGTAGAAGACCATGGTTTGAGGTAAATAAAATGATGTAAGACACTCTAAACATCAACATTCCATACAGATAATATGCTTAGAAAATAGGGAGTAAAAATAGGTCTTCAGCCTTGATTTGAAGTAGTGTCTGAAGTATTTTGGTGACATGTACAGTAGCTAAAGTCTCTGCTGCCAATTACTATTTTGGAGATTCTTGGAATTACCAGTGACTGCTGTCCGTGGACCACATTGTTTTGCTTGATGTGTGTGTGTTGTTAGAAATTTATAAATATGAGGGAGTTAGACTTTTTTGCAAATTGTAGATCAGAAAGTATACTTTGATATCTATCCTACAATAAACTGGGACCCAATAGAAATAATATGTATGCATTTTTTGTTTTTGTTAAGAGACTTGCAGTAGCACTTTCAAAGAGCTGAGGGGGTGCAGACAGGTGTACCAAACCTAAGCTCATTACGATAGTCTAGTCTGAATGTAACAAATGCTATATCAGTTTTGAAAGAAATACTTTTATTTGGAAATATTTATGAAATTGAGAAAAGATACTATAGATATGTTTTTATGTGTTAATAAACCCAGGATATGTGCTGAAGTATTGAGGCTGAGCCTACATCCATCTACAGTATGTATAGATCATATATAAAATAATATCTATCGTTTGGTTTCTTGCATGTTAGCGTACTGAAACTACTATTAAATGCAGTTATAAAAGTGATTGAAAGTAGAGAGTTAAGTTATATTTATTATGGGTTAGGCATATGTTTGAAGTATTTTATTACAATAGATGGTGTGGGATCTAAACTACATGTTGTTGCATTGGTTTTGGCAATTACTGCAAATAATTCCTGTTGATTAACCATGTGGAAGGATTCAAGGATAGACTGATGGTTAGGAGCAGGGACAAAGTAACATGGCTGGGTGCAGCAAGTTTTTATTAAAAAAGTCATAGAGTAATTAATATTTATGCAAAATATTCTATACAATGAATATTTTAAGGGATAGTGAAGGATGTATCCAATGGTTTCTCTTTCTTTGCAAGAATATTTGGTTTGAATAGGCCGAGCAATCTTTATAACAGTCTAATTTGAGTAAGTGTGTCACTGCTTTACTGTAAATCATGGAATTAATTTTGAGAACATTACTTTTAAAGGTGCTATTGAATGTAGACACTAGACATCATATAGTGTGTGTCCAGGAGTTGATCTACTAAACCTGAGTTGGTAAATCCAAAGGTGGTGAGAGATTGAGTCAACATGTATAAATGCATTTTACTTGATTGTTAGTCAAACAGGGCCATTGTAATTCAAAGCTGATAAGATAATGGTCTGATATAATTAGGTTTTGAAGCAACAGCTGCTGAATAATTATACCACGTGTATTGACTATATGATTATGAGAGTGTGTAGGAACTAAGACTTTCTGATTGAAACCCACACTGTAGAGAGCCCCAAAGACAGACAGGAAGGTTTTTTTTCCACGACAACATGCATGTTAAAATGGTCCAGTATGAGACTGTTATCATAACTCAGTAAACATAGACAAAAATTCATTTAACTCTACCATAAAGGTTCAGTAAGATTCCAGAGACCTATGAACAGCTATTTGTTGAAATGAAAGTTGCCATTTAAGATGGAAAGAATGTATTTCAAAGGATGATTAGTATGAACCTTGTGAAAGTATGAAAATCCATTTAAGGAGACCTCAACTAGTGGTATGAAATCATCATATCTTAGTCAGGGTTCATTTAACACAAGGATATCTACTGTATGACACACAATAACACCTAGGGCCAATTTTCCCAAAGGCCAACTAACCTACTAGGTTTTTGGAGTATGTGATGAAACTGGAGCACCGGGAGAGAACCCACATGAACATGGGGAGAACATACAAACCCCATGTTAACAGCACTCCAGGTCCAGAACTGAACCCTGGGCCCTAGTGCTTTAAGGCAGCAATGCTAACCACTGGCCACCGTGCTGCCCTGTTGTTAGCCATATCTAACTAAATTCTCCAATGATAACCATTCCTTCCTTTTACATACTGTATATCCCTGATTTAATAATATAAAACTGAATTAAAAATCACATGGATTTGTTGCTCTGTAGAATACTCTCAACACTATGTCATATGGATGATTTTTTGTCTATATAGATTCTGAGACTCTTATCTAAGCTACGTTCTCATAACTGAATGCTATTTTGATATACAGAACTACTCTTACTCTTATTTCTGTATCTCTTCAGAATATGTGCCAGGGTCTCAGGATTTCAATGAACCTGGTGGTGGCAGAAAGTTTCCTTAGAGTTTAGTCTAAATACTGTTGCTCCATCAGAATAATAGCTGCAATGTAACAAGTGTAGAAAAACTTACACATTTAATCAAGTGTGAGGTCTTAAAACTGTCCTTGATTTAGAATTATGACCCAGCTTCACAACATTCTAAAACAGCAATCTGTCTCCAATAGCGTAAATTAAATATGCAAAAAAAAAAGATATGTCATACACACACAACACTTTTGAGTGACAAAGAACCACATACACTGGCATTTAAAACCCAAATGTCCAATCATTCAGTAATTTAGGTCAATATATCAAGAAGTATTACCTTCTCCACAGCTGTATGCTTGAAAATGGACACATTATGGTGTCATTGGTGACATTATGAAATAATGAAATAATAACTTGGCATAGCTTTAAAAACAATACTTTTTCTCTGTTCTAGGATTATAAAATATAAGTAAAACAAGAATTAGAGAGAAAAGAATTGTTCACAGTTGTCCTGCACAATATTTTTAATTAATGGCTGTTACAGTGAAATGTATGTATAAAACTAGATTATTGGCAACATAAAGATAGAAATCTTATAGATTTATTTTTATTTAGAGAACTTAATTATCTAGCGGCTTACAGTGTGTTTGTTTCCAGCTGCCAGCCAGAAGTTTGCAAAACCTTATACATTATTCATGGGAAGTGTTTTTTCTACCTACAATGTGTTGCCTTAAGACTATATGAACTAATGTTATGATTATGTGAAGCTTATTCAGCTTGCTTTGAATCTGTGTTGCAAAACATTCTGATTTTTATGTCTGGAGTCCAAGAAACTCTATTTCTCTTAAGTTTTTTTTTTGCTCTTTGATTTTGGAAAGGGCTGGTTGTATATTAATTCTGAATTTACACTCTGCCTTGAATAAAACAATTTAGAACCTTTCATAAGATAAAATGTTATTTTACCATTGGAATACGAGCAACGTACCTGTTTACTTTCTGTACCTAAGCAAAGCACAAACAAATAGTCCACATGCCTGACATACTGTAGGTGTAATGAAATTATGGGAAGACTCTTAAATGAATTCAATTTAAGAATGTGATTATAACCGTGACAATACAGACTACACTGAATTGTGTTAAAAAAGACACTAATGAACAAGAAAAAAATATGCACTAGCCACAGCCTCTGCAAATGTGTCAGCACTCTCTGTGTCTAGAAGACAATCTACATGGTGAAGTGAAGACCAATAGGTATGGAATATTTTTCTTCTATAGTAAACAAGCAGACAAGATGTCTCGTGAAACTTCAGAATTAATTCTGCTGCTGCAATTGTTATTTAATTCTTCGGTAAAGCTGAGTGAGCCAGTTGCAGATGTGGCCTGGTATGTCCAGGCAAGACCGTTTCTGTCACGCCCTCTGCAACCAGAGGGCGCTCCTTCTCTGTCCTGTCTCTCACTTCCTGTTCTTTGCTGTTCTTCCAGTGTTTCTCTCTCTCTGGGGCTATATATTTCCAGGTCTTTTATTCTGCCTTCGCTCAGCATTGACGTTCGGATGTCCTGAAACCTGCCTAGCACCAGGTCGCCCCACGTCCGCTACCTGAGGGCATAGGTTTCTATACGGCATTTCCTGAACAGCTGAGCCCGGGCTAACCCCCGTCTCGCCGCTACGCATAGGGTCTTTTCGCTCTCCTGTCATTCCACGGTTCGTCCTTTCCGACATCCGTGACAGTTTCATAGTTGTTATAACATACTGTTGTCATTAACCAAATAAATTTTAACTGGGTTAATAACAGTCAGGTAATGTCACGGCTGAATACAGCAGCACAGGTGGTGATTTGTCAAAACCCAAGTGCAGGAGACCAGTGAGTGAAAAGTGAAAGGTGATAATGAAATAATTGGTTACTGGTCAGTGGGGCTTAATCAGTCCAGGTCAGTCAGTAATGGGGAGGAAAATGGCTGCCAAACATAGCCCATTGGTTGGAAAAAGGGAGTCTCTGATATGGAAAGAAACCAAATAGCGGGACCCCCGAAAAGGAAATCGAACGGGATTAGAAGGGCAGCCCTCAGGAGCGCCATGTGTACAGGTTGGCAAACTCGAGGGTTGATGCACTGACCGATGAACAAATAAGTGTGGAATGGAGTGCGGGCTAGAATCTGAGGCTGCTAAGGCTGGTGCGCCGAGCAAAGCTGGAGTTCAGGCTGCTGAGCCGGGTGATGCCGAAAGCCAGCTTGGAGCTGAGGATGCTGCACCGAGAGACATTGAGAGCTGAGGCTGCTGTCAAACGATATCTTGAAGATGAAATTGCTGCCAAAACACAGTCTGCCGGTTCGAAAAAGGGAGCCTTGAGTACTGATGAAACCGGATGGAGAGCCTCCTGAAAAGGAAGCTGGATGGCTTGAGGCTGCAGAGACTGCGCTGGCGCATAGTGAGGGCTGGCTTGGTGCTGGAGCTGAAAACTCCTGTGCAGAGTGAAGAGCTGGCTTGAAGCCAAAACTGCTTGGCAAAGCAAAGTGTTATCCTGAAGCTGAAATTTCTGCCAAACACAGTCCACCGGTGGGAAGGAAACAGGGAGCCTCGGATACAGGAAAAATCAAATAGCGAGTCCCTTGAGAAAGGGGACCAAACAGGTTACAGGGCAGGCTTGAGGCTGAAATGTTGTGTTTCTTTTCTTTTCAGCATGGAATAAACCTTTACCCATTCCTTTGCAGCCTTCATCAATTTCCTACTTCTTGCAGCAAAAAACGAGAGAACCCAAAGGAAACCTACGTGAACACAGGGAGAATATACAAACTCTATGCAGATTGCATTGCAGGTTCGGAATTGAACTTTGGGCCCCAATGTTAATCACTGCACTACCCCATTTTTCAAACAGATATTTCCAAATACATCAATTGAAGACATTCACAAATGCCACTGAAAAAAAACCCAAAATTCTCTATAAGCTAGCTAGTATATAATAATGACTACTCATAATCAGATTTAATAACAGAGTTTTACCTTGTAAAATTGGTAAAGTTTTATATTAATCAAAGTATACACAACAATTTCTAGGTTTTTTTGGTGAGAAAATTCCAAATTGGAGCTCAAACATCTGTTCAAAATCTCAAAGACCATGATCCCTGCAATAAAGGTAGTCAGAATTTCCTTAAAATAAGCCAACAAGATCAAGTTCTGAGGAAGAAGTGGGTAATATAAATTTCCTTTTTCTCTCTCCTATGTTGTCTTCTGCTGTCTCTTCCTTCCTCTTGCTTGTCTCTTTTGTAGTACTCAATTCAATTCAATTCAATTCAAGGTGCTTTATTAGCATGACCGATGGGTACAATCAGTGTTGCCAAAGCAAATAAAAATAATAAAATTAACATAGAACAAAACAAAAAATAGAAGTAAAATAAAATCTACAGACATGTTACAGACATTTACAACAAAGACATATTATATAATATTGACATCTACTGTAGGCGGCTGGAGCATTATTGGGAGACAGACTCACTGTTCCTCAGGCTGTGACAGGAGATCACATACTGGGCTGCCAGATCAACTGAGTTCCCTCCTCCCTCTCCGAGTAGGATTGGGACCTGTTGTGGTTTTGGCAGGTGTGGGAACTCTGGGATTAGATTTCTGAATTTCGGGAAGAATGTTTCTCTAATCCCAGAGTATCTGTCACAGTGCAGTAGGAAGTGCACCTCTGTCTCTATTTCACCCTGCTGGCAGTGGGAGCACAGCCTGTCCTCTCTGGGCAGCCAGGTCTGCCTGTGTCGCCCAGTTTCTATGGCCAGGTTGTGGTCACTGAGCCTGTACTTCGTCAGGGTCTGTTTCTGTTTGTTATTTTTTATTTTGGTCAAATATTCAGCTAGTGTGTATTGTCTGTTTAAGGTTCTGTAGCATTCCAGTTTATGTTGTGTTTGTGTGTGTGTGTCCCAGTGTGTGAGATATTGCTGTTTGATCTGTGCTGTGATGTGGTTGAGTCTGGGTTGTGGTGCTCTAGCAGTACTGTCCTGAGGCTGGTTAGTGTTGGTGTGGTTCAGGTCGGTGAGCCTCAGGACCAGCTGGCTCAGGGGGCTCTGTTTTGGGCTCAGCTCTTGGCTCAGCAGGGCTTTGTGGTGGTAGGAATTTTGGTCACTGTTTTTTAGGTGTAGCCAATACTTTAATATTCTTTTCTGTATGTAGTACTCTATCACTGTGAAAGCATTATCCTTTATGATGATTCTAATGATTTACCATGAAGTTAATTAACCAGAGTAAATAATCAGAAACATCCTGTGTTTACTTGCCTCTTAGCCTACTTAGAGCTAGGCAAACACATAGCTTTTCCTAATTACTGTATTACCTTTTTTAGTTATTGCAAAAAAAGTTTACCCATTCTCTTCATAGTATCTTAAAATGTACGGAACATGTAGCTCTTTACTGGCATTTTAAAATTGATCTAACTACTGTATTTCAAGATTAAATGCAGGACTGGGTGAATAGTTTTCTGAATACCAGAAAACTACTTTACTGAATGACAAGATCAACAGCAATAAGCACGTGTGTTATGTTTACTTTTTTCTCTCATATTGAAGAAATTGATTTCCTGCAGAAATGCTGTTATTTGTGCAGTACATCTCAAAACCTAAGGCAATACAGTTAATGTTTTTTATACAAAACACAGAGTTTAATAGAACATTTCTGTGCACTTCATAGGAAGCAAAAATTGGTGCTAGGATACATAAACCTGAATTATTTTTCAAATACTTTTACAACAGAGAACACAGTATTTTGGAACATTTCTTACTAGATTTTGTTTTAGCCATAGATATCGTAAACACGTGATACTATGTATAGAGTTTTACCTTAATGTTTGTAGCAATAGTATGTATTTTCTCTACTGTATATAGATAATACTATAATATAAAAATATAAACCATTTTTTAGAATAAGATGTTACTCAACCATGCTATCCAAAGGAATTGTAGACATTATGATAAAAACTGAATAAAAAATTGGAAAGGGTTTATTTAAATAAATTTGTTCATACAAATTATTGAATATTACAAATTATTGTTTCACCCTTTATGTTTCAATAAAGAATTTAAAACACAAACATCTTTAAAACGTTAAGTGGAAACTTATGCTGCATGAATAAAACTGACAATTATTGCACTAATATGAGGGGAGTAGGCTGTGGTTTAAGTAAATTAGTAGAAATATTCTTTTTTGTAGCATCAAGGGTGACAGATGGAAAGGAAAGTAAATAATAAAGTCAATACTGAAAGTGCAAACTAATGTTTAATATACTGTATGCACAGTTACTAACTGCTAAATAACATGTTTATGTTATGTTAGAAAATAAAAAAGATTAAATAAAAATGTGCAACTCCGATCGGTGCAAAGCTATGGCCTTATGGTCTTTCTTCTTGCTGGCAATGCAGAGCAGTAATAATAATAATAATAATAATGTTTATTCATAATGCACCTTTCAGAACCCAAGGTACAGAGTGATAAAGAAGAAAAAGATAAAAAAGTACAATAAAATGCAAATATAAAAACAGCATATACAGGGCTGTAAGACAATTGGACATAGGCTTTGGAAAGGAGAGTTTTAAGTTTAGTTTTTAAAGGAGTTACAGAATTTGCTTGAAGGGTATTCCATAACATTGTAGCACCAACCAAAACAGCATGGTTACCAAGGGTCTGAAATTAAGTCTCAATTAAGGTACAATTGAGCAAGGGACCAGCCTCAACCGATTGGAGCCTACGGGAAGAAGTGTGTACGTGAAGGAGTTCAGAAATGTACTGTATGATGGAGCCAGAGCCTTAAAAGTCAGTAATATGATCTTATATTGAATATGTGACTTTATACAATAGGCAACCAGTGTAGAGAATTGAGAATTGCTGCCAGAGTATGGTGTGAGTTACAGTACAAATCTAGCTGCGGAGCTTTGGAAATATCACAACTTACTGAAAAGAGATTTAGGAAGAACAAAGAGTTTCAGAAATCAAGCATTAATCAAAATTCAAAATTCAAAATGCATTAAACAAAAATTCAGCATCGGACATTGATAGAATGATACATACTGTATGTAAAAGAAGGCAATAAACCTAAGGCAACAAACACAATTATTAAACGTATATTTTTTTAACGAAAACTTGTAATTTAATGTATACCAGGTCTATTGTGGTAACACTTTAAATTAGGAAAACGGAAAACTAAATTTGTAAAATTCCTTATAATCTATATATCAAATGAGCATTATTAAAGTTTCAATGACCTTTATTGCATAACAACATACAGTAGTGATGTTTTATTAACAAAATTCAGACTGTTATATATAAAGGCTTTATTAGTGCAAAATTCAGTTAAATTGCTTAAGACTGAAGACAAGCTCAGTGGCTTAATAGATATGGTATCAGGAGCTAGAGCTAAGCATTGTGGCTTCAAGTCCCACTTGGGTTGACTATGATACTGAAAAAAAGAAAAAGTATACTAAATTGTTTGATTTGCCTTTAAAAATCATATTCTCTGTCCTCTTACTTGGTGCAGTAGTTTTCATTTACTGCCAGATGTATGGACAGATGTGGCTGAGGCTAACAAAGCCAAAGCATTAGATCCCAAACACATTACCATTGTCACAAATTCACTGAAGATCAATATCCGAACGTTAAAACCTTTAATTAACAGTGAAGGTACAGTAAAAGGAATAAAATGTTTTGAATTTTATTATCTTGGTGCTATTAGTGTTGTTTATATGCCTTATGTTACCACAGATTGCCTTACTAAAATTAGTTTCACATACAATAGTTATGTTTTACATGAATCACTCATAATTCAATGTCTAATTGTAGTAATTATCAAATAATGAAAGTTTTTTTTCTATTTTCAAGTATAAAAGGTTGGTTATTGTTGGTTATTACATAACTCAATAGTGTATGCTTTTGACATTGTAGATAACATTTCATCGGATAATACACACTTAATGTACAGTAGTTTGATTTTTTAGGTTGTTTTATCAAGCTCTTTGCTGTGTAATTATTGTAATTCATTTTTTATTAACATATTTGGTTGACAATTTTATTAGAAGTGACATACACTTGTAATCATTTATACAGCTGGGCATTATATTGAAGCAAATTGTGTGACATACAGTACTTTGCTCAGGGGCATAACAGCAGTGCTTTGTAACTCCTGATACAAAGTGTTTTCATTTTGTTTTTTGCTGCATACTGTACAGTATGTGTTTTGGGCATTATTTGCAACAATGTAGATACTGTTGAAGTAGTGATGAAAAAATGTAGGAGTCCAACACTGCTACCCAATGCAAAATATTGACCTTGTTTATTGAGTATCAGTGTACCACTGATGAGTGTGTCTCAGAAAGCAATATGTTTAAGTAGCCAATACAAATTTATATTGTATTATTGAATCCCTGTTTTGCCTTCTTTAGATGGATTCATGGTATTTCAATATATTTTTTTAATAAATCACTGGTTTTGGAAAAAAATCCAATGAGAAAGATTAGATTTGGAAGATTTTTTGCATTTTGTTAAATACATGACTCCATTGTGAATCTTGTGGTTTGCTCACATTTCTTAGGAAGTCTTTGAGTAACAAATAACAGCTCATACATTCAATCCAGCATTAAAGCTTAATGCTTAACAAGACAAAGAGCTTTTTATTACACTGAAATATTTGTAGGAGGCTGGCATGCAAACCCAGGAAAATTATGGATAATTGTCTCCAAATGTATTTGAAATGTCTCTAACTTCATTAATAGTTTAATGCCTTCGATGGCATATACAGATATTAAAATACTGTAATGTCTATAGAAATATTTTTTATTTAGAATTATTTAAATGTTTACAATATTTGCATGATTTAAAATCAAGGATTTGTTTTTGATATACACTGCCTGGCTGTTCTGTACCCCTGTTGCAGTCAACATTTGTAGGCCCCCAGGTATGTGGGAGGGTGTTGGCAGTATGAACAGCTGTTAAGATGTACAGCACAGCACTACCAGTCACAGTTGTGAAGCCAAGTCAACACCTCAGTGATACATTGCCTTTGCAACTGCAGAAATGGAAGTATTTAGTTGCCATGGTTACAAAGAATCTTTTTTTCAGGAAATGTCCTTTACAGTTGATCATATACTGACATTATAGTTACACATTGAGTGTTTTTTTAAACAAAAATAAATGTTTATGCAGTACGTTAAGATGCTGAGTTCTAATGGTTGAGATCATTTTGATGTTTTAGATGATATGTTTCTCAAGTACAGTACTCAATTGAAATAATTAAACAGGAGTAACCAGAATTAAACAATTTAGTTTTATAATACTCTTCCTTCAGT
Source organism: Lepisosteus platostomus (assembly GCF_059453375.1). NCBI lineage: Eukaryota > Metazoa > Chordata > Actinopteri > Semionotiformes > Lepisosteidae > Lepisosteus > Lepisosteus platostomus. The sequence goes on from NC_142613.1 coordinate 42,475,095, forward strand.
TTTGTTACTTCCATTTAATCTTCCTTTGGTGTGCACAGTTTGCTATATTCTCTGCTGCTGTTTCTGTTAACTTACCAATGTTTGATGTGTGATGTGGAAGGATATTCTAAACTGGATATGCATATTGTTTATTTTGTTATTGTTATTTTCCTTTTCCATCCTATTTAATTGTGTTTTCTTTTCTATACTCTATCACATATACTGTATGTATGCTTATTTTTTATCATTAATCACTTGTGGGCATTTTACTCTATATCTTTGTTTTTACAATTGGACTTATGTTTTCATTGTATTCTTGTTTTTGAGTAGTTCCGCATAGTTAGTTAATTGGTTTTTAAATATTCACTTTCCATGGTTTTCAGGTTGCTTTTGAGAACCTGGTGAAAGATTGACACCAATCTGGGACAGAGACTTTTATTGTTTTAGTATCTTATTCCATCAGGAGAACTGAGACTGATCTATAAGAGTGAGTTGATGTACTGTAGGCTCTTCTTTGGTAGGCTTAGATGAGAAGCTACTGCTCCACGTGTTCAAGGGCAGTAATGTTTTATTTCTGTTAACTTTTCAATTTAATGAGGTTGTCTCCTCAAATAGAGGAACATCTCCTCCATCACCCCTGGACTACTACCTGCTTCCACAGTTTACTGCCAAGGAAGGATGCACAACTGGTATTGTTTTCAGGAATGCTTGTATTATCACTACTTTAATTAAGGCACACAGCTAGGGAAGAACTGGTCTCCTTCAACCATTTATGTTACTCCAATCACTTCTCAAATGAATGACGTTTTATATGTATTGTTACCTTATTATTAGAGACATGTTTTACTAGTTGATTTATATGTAACTAATTTTGCAGCAAAAGGTTTTCTGGTCTGATTAAACATAAATTGAAACCTTGGTCTGCTGGAAACTGAACACAGCTCATATCCCATGTAACACTATGCCCACATGAAGCGTGATAGTGGAAGCATCTTCTTATGGGGAAACTTTTCAGTGGTAGTTACTGGGGTACTTTCAGAATAAATAGAAACAAATACAAGCAAATTATTGAGTAAAACCTGCTAGGCCTTGGACTGGGGTACAAATTTACATTCCAACAGAACAATGACCCCAAACATACTGTACAGCAACATACACAAAAGTGACACTGGAGTGGTCTCAGAACAAGATGGTGAATGTTCTTGAATGGTCCAGCCAAAGGACAGACTTGAATCCCACTGAAAAGTTGTGGAAGGAGTTGAAGATGGCAGTTCACCAATGCTCCACATTGAAAATCCACAAATCTGAGTGTACAAAGCTGATGCAGACATACTCTAGAAAATGTAAAGCTGTAATTGCTACAAAAGGTACTTCTACAAAGTATGGAGGTAAGGGGGTGAATACTTCAGTAAACAAGATATTTCCAATTTTCCAAAAACTCTGGTAACATATTAAAGCATCTTTGTCCTTCAAATTGTTGTGTATCTGTTGTGAATCAAGAGAAAAACCTCAATCTTGCATTAAAAAATTGCATTAAAATTCTGTTTATAACACAACAATATTCAAAAGTTAAAGGGGTTGGCACTCTATGTGGTAAGTAAAAACTGCTTTTAGAACATCATCATTAGCATCCATGTATAATAAGCAAATTTTTATTTTAATTATTCTCTTTTTGTGATGGTAGAATGACACCCATCACACCCAGATATACTGTACAGCAAATACTGGGCCAGTGATGGTAAGTCAGTTTATTAACAGGAACACTTTACTCTCGGTGCCCATGAAAAGCCTGTTTTCAACAAAAAGGACACTGAGGCCAATCTGTTTATACTTGTGTCTTGAGAATAAAATGTACAAAGTGATTTAAAGTGAAAATGATTTAAAGTGAAACCAAAAGCTCTGAGAGATTTGTTTGCTCCATAATCTCATACAACTACTGTATATACTGTACTATACACTATATGATACTGTGTATTAACCTGGGATTGCCATGTTAGATTGGTCTTAAAGTGTTAGACCAATGAGCAAAATCATATTGGCCCAATAAAACAATCTTTCAATTGTTCCAACGGTTGTGATTATCTAGCATATCTGGCAAGAGCTGAAAATCTTGAAAAGAGAGTATCCTCTAAATCTCCTTTGTTTTAGACTGACGACACATTGTTCATTTAACCTGTAATTATATGACAAACTCCAGAGACCAAGGATCATTCCTGCTACTCTTATCTGAACTCTTTCAAAGGCTGTATTCTGTTGCATGGGGAAAAGTGAACACAATATTTTAAATGAGGTCTGACTGGCTCATTGGAAATCTTGAGCATAACCTCCCTTGATGTCAAACTACCATTTTAGCTCACAGAATAAATCACATCGGGGGTAAACCTAACCAAAGCACTTCAACAGCAATGTTACTTTTTGTTGACAGGTTTCATTAAGCAATGTGATCAACATATCAAAAACCATTCTCTCTCATAATTTACATGGGGTGAGTAAAATGAAATCTTTTGAAGTTACATGGTATGCATGATATAATGCTTGTTGAGCCGTAATTATAGGAAAATTATATTATGCAGTACTGTATAAGATGTAATATAATTCAAAATACCAAGAATAAGATAAGATGATTTTACTTTATGTGACACTACTGAATTATGCACTGTATTACTATCAGTTCATACACAGCATCTTTTTAACTACATTTCAACAATTCCCTATACAGTATGCCATAGACTCCTGCTACAGCACTAGAGCATGCAGAAGATTAAAGCTTAGAAAATACAAGCACAGTAGTGTACTGGTTCTGGGATGCCTTAATGTAGACAATGAAATGACATGCTCAGTCATCTAGGAGACAACATGCAGCACAAAGTTAAAAGGAGGATCTTTACTGCACTTCTTGTATTGTAATTCTCAATCATATTCTGCCAAGACTAAAGGAGACCAAAAAGATCAGTAACCATTCTTAAAATAACAGATAATGAGCAGACTTTTGCTGGCATGATTTTAATCAACAGTCATCCCTGCAAATTGTATCCTCCTGGGAAAGCCACTTTTCACAGGAGGGAGAAAACCTGCAATTTGCTCCAAGATGTGATTAAGGTTTAATGAAGATGTACGCTGCATAGTAATGTGGTTTCCTCTGGAGCTGGGGGGGGGGAAACCAAGTTATTTTTCTATCTCTCAACTAAAAACAAACATATCTTGTGTTATTTTACACTCCAAGTATTTTATTAACAGCCCTCTGAGAGTGTGTTCAGTGTGAGGCTTTTCTTTCACCGTATGCATTCGAATCTAACACTAGGTGCAATATAAATAATTCAGAGGGCTTATCTTACTGTTAACCTTTGTCAGTTTTTTTTCTGCACTGCAGTGCAGCTATCTAATGCTACAGTTTTAGTACCACCAGAGGCCTCGTAGACATTGTATATCAATCTTAATGAGATTGTTTTCACCATTTGTAGGTGGAATTTTAATCATATTCTGACAGGAATGCTGTTACTTTAAATGATTTTTTCATTGCTTTTCCAATACAATATTAAAAAGAGAAAATCCTCTACACTGTAGATTATGAAGCTCAGCAGAGGGATCACTACATTTTTTTTTAAATGGAAGCACCAGTTGTTAACCTACATGGCTCACTCCTATGACACTAGCACAGGCAGAAAGTGGAATGCACATGGTTTCCAATGGAAACATCACCACCACATTAGAGTCATTCCCCAATTTCTGCAGTGCCTTATAGTTAATACATTGGTTTTACTAACAACATTGCATGTTCACAAGCACCTAGTACCCGGGGTCTCTGTTGCATAGTAAGTCATGAGTTCCCTAGCCATGCAGTTTAAGACTACCCAGTCCTGGTTATTCATTTCCAGCTGTATTTCACTGCTTGGCAAATCAATGAAGCACTGAATTTACAGTAGCCTACTCCTGTAGTTCTGTAGTCTGGATGCTATCTTAAATTTCACATTAAGGCCTTTACTGGCTGAATGCATCAGGAGCTCCCTAAAATACATGGATTATGCTTTATAGAGTTATATTTCAGTCTATTAAAATATATGTCATGTTCTTTACCTTATCTGAGAAAATCAATCATGTGATACAGGAGATACAGTACATAATTTTTGTATAGTGTTTCTGATATGATTTAAATGAAGGAAATGAGCTAAGAAAAAATGTACCCTATGCTAAATGATTATCTTTCCATAATTAACTTTCTTAAATTTAGATGTTACTTTGTGTTACATAAAGAAAAATTAAATCTTACAAAATTTGTAAGGAACAGACCATTTTGATAATTCTTTTATCATGACTAAGGCTTCTGTTACCTCCTTTTCCTTCAGACCCTTTTAAACGCAGGTTTTGACAAAAGTGTGCACATATTTGCAAATCATATTTATTAAAAATAAAAAATGTATGTACAGTGTTAAGTATAGACAGTGCTTTGCAAATATATTAATAATTTAAAGTCCACAAGAAAATAAAGCAAAACTGGAACTTGTTAAATGGGATGAATAGATAATGACTTAATTTCAGAAAATATTAATTTTAGAGGACTGAATGTTGAAACATTAAAAGTCCAAAATGTGTCTTCTCTTCTCTCACAAATGCCCTCAGTGATAAATCAGGCAACTTCAATAATAATGTGAATCATTTTTACAAATTAAAAAATCAGATCAAATTTGCAGTTAACTATGTTTTACAAAATGCAGTAGTTCTTGTAGGAATCAATTTCAATAGAAATAGTTCATTTCGAACAGAAGTCTTCACAAACCAAAATGTTTTTTAAATAAAATATTTTCCACCTACATATAGTTTCTAATACTAGCGGGCATGATTCATGGTACTTTAAAATGTGGATTTAATAAATACTGGAAAATGTTATTTGCAGTTGGATCCCTACTTTGCCTTAATTTACATAATAGCTATTTTGTTCATAATTACCAAAGCATCAATCATTTTTTCCAGTATCCCCATAACCATGCTACTGTACATCCAACAATATTGTACACTTGTGATCTTTTCCCTTGTTGTTATAGAACTTCTGATTTCTTCATTTTATATGTTTAAATAAATATATAGCTGAACATTTCAATATTAATAAATACCAAGGGACATTTTTCAGTACTAATATGGCTCTGTGTAACTATCATATAACACATTATAATAATTGACACAAATTAATACTGACTATTAATATTGGGTACAGCCTCCTTGATAAATAACATACTACTGTACTAAGGTGAGGCAAGAATTACAACACCTCTGGATCTGTGGATCTGGATGTAGTCCAGCAGCCTAGTGAATCTGACTAATAACATCTCTAATAGTCTGATGGCTGTTATCAATTCTTGGTGTTTGATTTGCAACCCATTCGCAAATGGGTTAGTAGCCATGGTTGTTGCTATGAGGAAGTGTTTCCGTTAGGTAGTCTTTCTTTCTTTGATTCCGTCTTTCTAATTGACTAGGTACTGGCTGGTTATGGGTGATTCCTGTCTGTTGTTAGAGTCGATGGTGACTTGATGTACTCTGAGCGCCCACTTTTACATTGCAATATTCCTGAAAGCAATAATCATATTCTACTTTCTCACTCTCATACACTGAGCCAAAGAATTATTAAATTTCAAACTTACTATATTTAATATCAGAACCACATATAATTATATTTTCAAAAAGTCACTTTGAATGATGTATTCCACTATTAGAAACGCACACTCAGAATTAAAAAAAAAAATCTGTATATTGTAGACAAAGGAGTGGTTAGCAAGAATGAATTGTTATTTTAATCCCAAGATTTTATCTAACATAGAAATAGTAAAAGCATATAAAATCTATTTTGCTGCTCAGCAAAACCCACAAAATAATGATTCTAACACTGTTGTGAAAGACATGTTTTTATTTGGTCTCACCTGGTCCTCCTCAGACCTTAAAGTTTGAAGAGGTTCTATATTCATGTGTTACCCATATAATACAATCAAGTTTTATTGTACATTGTGGTGCACTTCACCACTAATTTAAATCCCTGTACGTCTAGTAAGCATGACACATGGAAATGACAAATGTACCATACAAGAAAGCTGCTTCTGTGAGATAAACGTAATTAAGAGATGGACACTACCATATGTAGTCTTAGTCAACTGTGTAGTCATATTCACAGCTGTTATTTAAATTGGCATTTAAAGTAAATTTATCATTTTCATCCATCCATTCTTACTGGTTATCCTGAGGGTTTAGACAAAACGGAGGCTATCCCAGATAGGGGTAGGGCAATATGAGTTTGAAAACACTTGACTGCTCTCTTCCTGGATATAACACAATTCTACTGCTTTGTTATGGAAAAATGAACAGTTCAGTGTTACAACCAGGCGCCACCACCCAGGGAACTGGGGCAGATGCTGAATGATGTAACGGACCCATGAGCTAAGGGGTCATTATCTGGGGGAGTGGCCGGTTCCATGGCCAGGTTCCAGGAGCAGGGGCCACCTGAAGATGAAGTACAGTCCACCAGGTGGTGACGAAAGACATGGGAAAGATACTGTACAGGCAACAGATCTGCTAAAAAAAACAAGAATTCAAATTCCTGAAGCTTGGAAACCAAAGGCTGCAGGCAGTAAGTGACCTGCAATTTACAAGGAAAGGTTGCCAAGATATTCCCATTAATGAGAAGGGACTAGGTAGGTATAACAGCTACAGTAGGTAGGAGGAAAATGTATATTCCAAAGAGAGATGCCTGAGGCTGGTATTAAACCTAGGACCCTAGAATCAAAGCACAAAGCAAAGCAAACTGCCACACTACTTTGCCTCTGGTGCTTGCATTCATACTGTTGTTACCAATACCTATAGTACTCCATGCCAATACCTTTCTTAGGAACTGTAAATATGGTACCTTCTATTGCTATGCAGTTTTCTAAGAACATCTTATGTAAAGGATGTACTGCATTATATTCACAAAGACTGTTGATAGCAAGAAAGGAAGAGGCATATTGTGTGTTTTTGAATAGAGAGCAGCATTGAGTGCAGGAAAGAGCAGACAACATATGGTCAGGATTTATAAAGTATGACGGCAAATTTTCTCTCTACTTATTTGCTATTGGCTTCGTCTGTCCTGCATTGGATTGTCAGTCACAGAAAACTGAGTTCCCTGTGGACCCACTGTGATAAAGCTGTTACAGAAGGCTGCCCATACTGAATCAATTTAATCTGTGATTTGATGGTATGAACTGGAAAATACTGAAGTGCTCCACTCTACTGCTGAGGCAATTATATTAAACAAATAACACTTATTTGTAAATATTTGCTCAATTTTAATGATAAAGGGATTTACAAGGGAAATATTGAAAGTAGATTACAGAAAGGTTTTAATATATATTTAATGTTTTTCATACATTTCAGAGATTTTAATAAATAAAATTGGACTTTATATTGAAGAAGTTCAAGTAGGTATGTACGTCAGCCTGTGTAAGCTATAATAGAGCAGGTAAAGGTTTATTCCATGCTGGAAGGAAAAGGAAAGAGACACGACATTTCGGCTTGGAGCCTTTCTCAGGAGTATTCCTTCTTTAGACTTTATATTATTTTCATTTCGGAAAAGATACTGGTACGTCTGCTAAAGAGAGCTAAAATGTTTTTTATTTAACCTTGGCATTTTTGTTATGACAGGACATTGATTATAATCATAAAATGTTTTAAAATATATAGTCCCAAAACTTATATTTAAATAATATTTTTTAAGTATGCTTAAAAAAAATAACATTTTTAAATATGCTTTATCCTCTTTCACTATACTATTATCTTTATTTTAATAGACTCTCTTCATTATCTTTGTGACAGGTAAATGAAAAATGCTGACACTTTAAAATTCATCATATTATGCTTGTGATGAAGACAAATTCCATGTCTTTATGTCATAACTGTCACGATCGCTACTCCTCCTCTTAAGGGCGCTCCAGCCCTTCCTTGTTCTGCCCCATTACCTGCACCTGTTTCCTATTTCCGTTCCCCCTTAAAAACCAGACGCAGACGTCACTCAAGGTTCCTCATTGAATTCCGCTTCGTGAGAAGTGAGGTCCTGCTGCGTCAGTCTCCATTATGGTTTTAACCTTCTGTTCCTGATTCCCCGCCCCGCCGGTCCCGACCCGGTTCATGGTTTTATTCCCTGGATGGATCCCCTGGCCTTGGACTCTACCTTCTGTCTTGGATTACCCGTTTGGATTTTCTCATGGATTGTTCGCCCCGGATTCACTCTCCCTGGACACCTGCACCCATTGGACACGCCCCCTGTCTCCATACTCTCTCCTGCATGACTTTTTCCTAGCATTTCCTCACTCCCCTCCGGATCGTGTTGTCTGCATAGGGCCCGGAAATAACTGTTCTATAACTGTAACTGTAAACTCTGCTGAGGTCTAATATAGTCTGCACACATTACACATGTTAAATACTCACCTATTTTTCCTTTATATCATTTTGTGTTATATTGTCTTGTCTTACCCATAAGGAAGATCCAGAGGCAGTGCTTGCCAGTACTCATGCTCATGGTACTCAAGCCCATGTTTGATGAGTTTTGCTAAACACCCAGACTTTTTACCAATATGTGTTTCTCTACTTAGTATGGTTCATGCTTGCTTGGCATTAAGATTTTCTTTGTTTAATAAACTTATTACTTTAGTAAGACTCCCTAGAGCTACCACAGCTGAGTTTATTACAATCTCACTCTGTGGTGCTGGACACAGAGAGGCCATTCCACGTGGTTTAGATTTAAGGTGTTTTTCTGATAAGGAACAGCTCCCAGGGCTGAGATTCTCAAGCTACCTTAATAAATTTGGTCATGTCTGGAGCCTTACTGTCTGGGAGAGTCTCATCCCAAGTTGTTTACAACCGTAAGGTCAGAGAGAATTGTTACTCATCCTCCACCTTGATCAGCCAATCAAGAACTGGTAGAGTGGGGTAACCCCATGTGGATCTCGAATGCCCTCGAAACTTTCAACCAATGAACGACCATAGTTCCTCCAGATAAAACAGGCAGCACAAGGCCCAGAAAAGGCTCCTCCAAACTCAGAATCAGCTTGGACAATCATGTGACAGCCAGTGTGTCTGAATGCCAGGACTTTACCTTGTTCTAAGAGTCGAGACCGGAGGATCTGCCCGAGTTTAGCCCAAGCAGCAAGCCTCGTGAACCAACGGTAACCCACTGTGAGTGCTCGCCTGATCAACGAGGATTCAGGATTAGCGCTACATTGGGAACAAACCGGTCTTCTTCCCGTCTAAAGAATGTGACTTGATCGGACCCGCAGTCACTTTTCATGTGCACAAACTCTGCTAGTTCAGCCAGGACTAGCTAGCCAGGTCCTCAGAGAGGCACTGCCAGTGCGCGGCAGCAGGAATCTCTCCCGCATCTCCAGCCGCACCAGAACTGACTGGCACCGAGCCAGAGGACGTCGATTGGAAGCAGCAATCACTGTCGCTGTTCCTTTGTGTCTGCGGGAGATCTGAATCCACACAGATTGGATGAGTATTCAACATTATGCATTACAGCTCGAGAATTCAATTATTACCTCAACCTCAGTTGATGTCAATTTAATTCATATGAGTGATGTACATGCTTAAGAGTATCTAGTGTAGAAGTTGTAATAAAAAAATTAACGAAACAATATAAATGAATGTATACTGAATGTATGTATTCATTGGTATTTGTAACTGTTCGTGATTGAATAGATAACTTTTGTATTTTGCTAACCTTCACTATAATATCTGTTAGATTGGTATGCACATTTTATGTATTAATAAACGTATTCTCGTGTAATGGAATCCGTGTGTGTGCATTGCCGAGTTGTTTCCGCAAGGTCAATTTTCTAGTGGCATTCGAAGAATCATTTTGTGAATTAGTGCTACAATTTATAATTGTCTCCGTAAATGCACAAAACCCCAACACTGTACTTTAAGATGGTTATTTAAAAAAGGCACTAAATATAATAAATATTCATATTGTTACTAGAAAACTGAATATAAGAGTTATTTATATTCGGTGCAATAGTCATTGAGAAATAATATGTAATTAACACCTTTCTGAAGTTAACTATGAGGGGTTCTATAGAAATAGAATGACAGTTCTTTGTTGTATAAAAAATGAACAATCAATTCTTTACCCAAAACTTGTAAATCCATTCTGGATAGCAGGTATTTTCAAATCAAGCCCTGTTTAATAAACTTCTGACAGTTCTGACAATATCCAACACAGGTTGAAGCTTTTCTGTACAGCAGGTGGACTGATGCCCCGGAGGCTGGCAATTGAGGAAATGCCCTAAAGTTTCTGTCATGGCATTCCTGTCATACACTGTAGGAGCATGAAAATGATACTTCAGAGTCTCCTGCAGTTTTAAACTGAGCTATTTTGAAATATTTATCTTATCATTTATTCATTTACACAAGCATTCTGAAACTGAGCTTTGTATCATAATACTATAATATTAATATTTATTAATTGATTGAGTGATTTGAGTAGTATAACTGTATATACTGTACATGATGCTTCTATCTAAATTGACTTACTGTTAAATTATACAATTCTGTTACATCAAGTGAAGGTGTATTGTAAATTTACTTAATTTAAATTAAGCACCATTTATAAAGATCAGATCAGGTACAGTACCTCTTCTGCAGTTACTACTGCTAGTCTACTGTGTCTTAGCAGGAAGGTGATGCATATTTCAATTGTTTGCTTTTTTAAACATTGTCTACCGCCTACGGCTTAACCTGTTGGCTATATCATGTCACCTTATAAAGCAATGTCTTAATGTAAAACATCCAGGAACTATCTCCTTCTTCCCAGACAGTGAGAAGGGGGGGTCTTACTGAATTCACTCCAATCTAATCCCTACGAGAGGCAGGGAAAGGAGCCACTGGGATGGATGGAGGCACTGTTGACAAAGTGCGAGGATGTTTTCTGCTGCCTTAAATAAAGAACAGAATAGGTTTGGAACAGAATTGCATGGACATTGGTTTGAAGCAGCCCAGACCATCTGAATCCTTCCCCAACTGATAGCAAAACAGAAAAACAGAAAGCAGTAGAAAAATATTCTACAAAGAAATGTTCATTGCAGAATTAATCAAGATTTCCAGTGGGTTGTATTCTGTTGGTGGATGACAAAATGTATTTCTCTTGGCCTCTTAGGCATTAAATGTTTGTGAACCATTCAGAATTATCTGTATTCCTCCAGAAATTTCTCTTAAAATGTGGTCTGATCATTATCTCTGTCATAATAATAGATAAACAGATTAAACAAATAAACAATTAATAAGCAATTAATGCAGGAATATCAATGATTCCAAAGGGTTCTTACAGTCTATCACAGGACAGAAGACAAAGATGAAGAGTTGCCTTCTTTTGGTATCAAAGCTTCTGGAATGATTCTGAAATGGCCAAACTAGACTTGCAGCACCTCAAGTTGGTCATCTGTAGGAACTACAATATACCACACAACATTGTTTTTTGTTGCCGTCATAACGAAGACAGAGATGGATTGGGGGAGATCATCCATATTTGCGATTAGATATAACTGAGCAAAAGTAGTTTTCCCTAACTCTGTTATTCTCCTGTGACAAGCATGAAAGAATAAACTAAGTACATTTAAAAGTGCTGGATGAGCAAGGTAGTTTACATGATTGGTCACTATAGTGATAGTTCTCAATGCAGCCTACACTAATTCTGAAATGAGGGATAATTGGTCTCTTCTGTCTCCTTTGTCTGCATGTTTAATTTTTTTAAAAGTTTTTCTAAACTAATTGCTTTATTGAAAGAGTGGCAGGGCGGCATTATCGTGATCATGGTATAACAAGAACAGCATATAATTTTACTTTCTTTTTAGAGGAATAAGAGTAAAAAGTAAAAAGTCATATACCTAGAATCACATGAATTAAAAACTGTGATTTGCACAAATGTAATCTTAAATGAAAAGCTATTAACTTAAAACACATCCTCATATCATAGGTCCTATGTTTTACTTACAACAGCTAAGAACAAAAAACGTTTTTCCTGAAGATATGTGAATTGAAATGTATTTAATTAGATAAAAATGATAATAAAACATATTTTAAATCAATGCTTATGTACAGTAACAGCAGAGGAAAATAAAGTACTCCAAAGAGAATGAAATTCATAGTCTGAGAAACTGTTGTCAGAAACTGGTGGGTGGAAATTATTAACATTCTAACATTCTAGCGCTAGATAATTTGTTTTTATATTTTTATGTTATACAGTACCCTACTGTTAAAAAATACATTTCCTATTACCAAAGGTTTAATGAAAGGGAATTAGAAAACACCTTAACAAGAACTTGATGCCATTACGATGATTCAGATAAGAGAACAATGTCCTAAAATAAGATTCGGCCCTTTCAATGTTTTCCTGATTTCATTTTTAAGTTAGTGACATAAAATACAAAAGAAACTCATGTCAGTAATGAAAAAACATGTTTGTTTTTTTGGGAGTATTTTCTGAAACACATGCAGCAAGATAATCTTATAAATAAAGATACTACTACTCTTCAAAAGCATAAAGAAATCACAAAAACTATTTTCCTAAGCATTTGCCTTAGAGAAATGACAACAGTGATGATGTAAACAAAAACACAGAAATACTCTTCAATTTATTACTGATCATTTGATATCCCACACAAAAGTTATTATGATCCAGTACTTAGCTAATGAAATGGATGTTCAAAGTCAGTGCTAGACTGAAAATGCACTCAAACCAGACAAATGTGATCTTCAGCCATCACAATACAAATTACAATTATTAATCTGGCTGTCATTAAAATCATTTGAGATTAAATTAAGGAATATATTTGTTTAGATTAGAAAGGTAAAATGGGCAGAATTTAATGGAAGTAAAATGAATTGACAGAGCACGTCTACAGAAGATGCCACAATTTCAAAATTAAAACTTTTATTCAAAGCACAAATTCTTTAGTCTCGCAAAAGAGTAAAGCTCTTTGAGAAGAACAGAGAAGAAACTGACATCAACAGACAGAATGCCAAAATATTTTTTCTTAGTGCCAGAAAATGATTGGATCAGAAGACATGCACATACAGTAAACAATACCTTAAACAACAGCAAAAATGGAAACAAAACTGGGTTTGACATGAAGCACATAAAGTGATGTATACAAAATAGAGTTAATAGAGAGAAGCTCCTTCCCAGTTAAAAGACAAATCAAGCAAAAACAAAATTTGCTACACCTTCACACAAAGAATCAAAGCAGAAAGACCTAATTGCTCTGAAACCAAAAAAAACTAAAGTATCATTTCATTTTAACATATCTCTGTAGAACATTTTATATGTTACTGAAAATTGTTTTATTAATTATTTTATAAATATATTCATTCTAAAACTGTTAATTAAAATATATTTTACTTTTCTTCTAATTGTGATTGCTTCATGCTTTCATTTTTTTAAAAATCTTTCATTTTGCAATAGAGGGTCATTACAAATGGAAAATTATACAGTAACTGTTTTTATATTCAGCTTAATAGGTACATACAGTATATGCAGTATATATAGTATATTCTTAAGAATTAATATCTCATAATTTGAAATGAAAAGAAGAGAAATTTTATAGCATAATTTACAACACAGAGTCATACAGAAACATGTAGGATTCTTCAAATACTGTATGTCTTTCAAAATGAACCAAGCAAATGGAAACTACTTTTTTATCTCCATTTACATTTAAAATTCCAATTCGACAAACTTTGTGCAATTCAATACCTTAAATGTGTTTCTGAAGTTTATGGAAATATTTTTTTGAAGAATTCTACAGACTGTGAGGTTTTTTTTCAACTTGTTGTGTTTTAGTATGACCAAAGTCCGGTTGGAGTTACTGTATGTATGATGAGCATTTACAAAACGAAACCCAGAAAGCTTCCTTTTAGTAGACCTTTATTGAACCCCTACTGTTTCTTTTCTCTTACTGACATAATTCCATGGTCTACAGATATGTATATCAGTATAAATACCCTATTAAGACACCCCCTGTTTCCTACCGCCAGAACCCTTTTTTTCCCTTAACACTGTTTAGAGCCATTTTCTTCCCATAGCTTCAGATAATTCTGTCACAGGCTGAGGGAATGAGGGCTTGAGGCAGCAGATATATATATTTTAGCAGAGTCACAACCATGCCCTTTATTGTTTTATAGAAAAATAAACTTTTTCCAGTCAAACAAAATCTTCCACATTTCTAGTCTCTCAGGCTGTTTTCAGAACACTGTTCTTGTTTTATCTCGTTTGTCAGAGGTTCCGTCAGTCACTCTTCCTCTGCCTCTCTTCTTCTCCCTAGAGCATTGGTGCGTGGTGTCTCGGGACTCTCCTGGATACCTCACACACCTGACAAGAGGGGGCACACATTAAATAGAGAGGAGCCAAGCTGTCAGGAATTATGATCTTAGGGACAGACAGCTGGCTCCTGTCAGGTGGTAAATAAGGCTGACTGCCTGTCACAGATTCACAGATCCAATTCATATCTTCCAAGGATCCAGATGCCAGATGTGAACATTACTAGTTTAATGTCAGACTTAGGCAACATAGTGCTTTAACACATTTTTAGGATCAAAAACCTGTGCTGATTTTATAAAAAATGTAGTCCAGTTCACTGTAATAAATGGTCAGATTGTAGAGGCTTACTGATGAGTATTTGAGGCTGGTCACTTTGAGTGTTTTAACACTTTTCTATAAATCTTCTATCAAGAGTGTCTGAATGTACAGTTTTACCTTTTGATTTGGTAAGATCACAACTGTATAATGTACAAAGGAAGGGAAATACGAAAAAAGTAACAAAATCTTTGAGCTACATCAGATCAACCTAAAAGAAACTCTACAAGCAAAGGATTAAATGATTAAATGAAGGTTAACAGCATTGTGGTATGCCTTGAACATTCCCACTGTGAATTTGCATAACTCTCATCTGGGAGATGCTTTTGTGCCCCAAGATATAACGGTAATATATGTAGAAAAAAATTTTTCCCCACTGCAATTTCACTTTTGAATAACATAAACTTAATAATTGTACCTTTTATTTACTGAAATGTTGTTTGTCCTGACTTCTTTGTGTGTCATTGTTTTTATGCTGTATTGCTGTGTTGGACTCTGCATAAAACAAATTTTCCCTGGTGATAATAATAATTATTTGAATTGAATTAAACTATATTGTGATCAGCCGTCTTTAGTTTCAAAATATTAGATTTGTTCTCTGAAGAAACAATGCAGCTAGCTAACTTGAAGGATCAAGCATGTTTAAATACATGTGAACACCCTTAACAGTATTAAATTATGACTGAAATGTAACATTTTGTTAAATACTGTAGTATTTCGACAATAATATATTGAAACAGTGAGCTTCAATGTCAACCCCTTAATCCTCTTCATGAGACCTGGGGAATAAGTAAAGAGTAAGAAACAGTCAGCACTGATAAGGTTAAGAATGGAAGGACACCTTGTGAAGGCCTGTGAAAATTGCTCTATCCTGTAGACACAGGAAGTGAATCTCTAGCAACAAAAGTCCTCAACAGCAGGACAGGTGCAAGAATGATTACCTGAAATAATCAGGCTGTTCTTGCAGACTTTGTCTCCACTTGAGAGAGGTGCAAACTGGAGCACAATGGTTTGTGCACAATAAAATATGTTATGCATAGGCACGTTCCAACTTCAGCACACTCTCTAAATGTTTTCATGACCAGCTAGGTAGAGGTAGAAGTATCCAGACATCAAATTGTGATATCTTTGTGCTCATAGTCTTGTTCAATTAGGCAACTGTAACAAAAGGCACAGCAAGCAATTGGCCTGAAGGAAACATGCATTTCAGTATCTGAATAAGTATTTCTTGGGTCCTTTTTGCTCACTCTTTTTAGGGATGGGGGCTAGAAGTGTAAATACCTGACTGAAAAGTCCAGAGAGCTTATCTTTCTGTGGTCTAAAATTAAGAATTTTGGGGTCTGGAAAATAATAATAATCCCAAATAATGATCGAATACTGCACTGCATTTGAGGAATGGGAACACCAGAGATATTGACATCACCCCCAGAGTGAAACCTGACAAGCTGGAGAAAATGTTGCTAGATATTTTTTCTGGAAGGTAAAATCCGAAGAATGGCACAAATATGGAGCTGGATTTACCATTAAGAATGAAATCATCAACCACCTTCATTAGTTCTCTCTCAAATTTGCTGGAAACCAATACATTTACATGATTGTGCTTCCTCCTATTCTAGGAAAAGTCCTAATGTCTGAAATAGAGAAGATACCATTCTTTATAATGGAACCATTGGCAAGAAAGGAGTTGGATAATTCAACAATGAAGGCATTCTTTCCTTACCAAACATACAGAGCATCACCAACATGCTATTTTAACAGAATAACCATCATAAAGAATCCAGACAGTCTAAACACTGGCACCTGAATGATTTGCCATTAATGCCATATGCCATTTTTGTTCCATGCCAAAAATCATTGTTTGTTAAATTATGTTGGTCAAACTGGCTCTTTGACATCACCCACAGAAGAAGCAATGTCCGCGGAACATTAAAGATGAAGAACTGAGGGACCCAAACAAATGAAGTGTTGCCCAAAATACATTTGGGGAAAGCCCTCAGGTTTGAATGAAGAACAGAAGAAAAACATTCATACCTATTTTGAAGACCTCTAGACAAACTTGGATCTTTTAAGTAATATCTGTATGGTTTGATAAAAATAACTTGTTGATTAATTTGCTTCTTGATCAGAAATACAAGGTACAACAACCCAAACTCTATCCAAGCAAGGATAGCCCAAAATCAAATCAAAGTAGGAAGTTCAAATGTGAACTTGTAAGTTGAGTAACAGCTGGAGAACAGATAAAATAAAATAAAAAACTGCAGTTTACAAAAATTCGCAAAACTTAATGAGGTCGTGGAAGCTATCACACAATAAACAAAGCAACAGAAAGTGCTGGAATTCCCACTGTCATTTTTTACGAAGTGGACAGGAATTAACAGGAATATAAGACAGTATGCCAAATGATTTCAATGAAGCCGGGTGAAAATTTTCAGGAAAAGAGAAAAGTCCAGCTGTAGGAATTACTGTACATACACTTCTTCCTACCCTGCATCTGTCTGTAAAAAATAAGAATGATTGAATAATTGAACTGAAATACTTTAATGTGGAAAGGACTCTGAGGATACTAGAAACATTAATCTACGGTGTCACACTGGTATCATAGTGGGAGTTATTTTGCCAGTAATCCTATGAGTCAGTGCAATAAATCATATATTTATTAGAAGACAGAGATGTTCCTTTGTACTACCTGTGAAAATCATCCCACAGACAATACACATCTTAACTATTTTCTTCTTCACCAATAAAAATCTAGGAGATGTGTGTTTTTATTAAACTTTATCAAATGGTTATCAATATCAATGGCTGTGCAATTATCAAATTTATATAACATAACAAAGAGCTTTAAATTGATTTCCCTCAACTCAAGGGGAAAACAGATCTACAAAATGGAGTTCCAATATGATCACTTTAGGAACATAGTTTGGGTAATTGACTACATAGTCTAATTGTACAGTGTGCATTTTTATTTTTGTTTTGAATTTATTACAGGATTCTTTTTGCCCAGTATTTTTACTTTTGTTATACAGCAGATGTTTATGGGTCCTATGGATAGAATTTGAAATGTTGGCACATAATAGAAGAACAAAAACTAGACCTAGGTTCTCTAGACTTATTAATGCATTGTGTATATAGCATTTCATGAAGCAATTTAGCTTAATGAAGGTCTACAAGGGATTTGCATTTTGTGTGATCGTTTAAAAACTGAACATCTTGTACTGTACCCTCACACCTGAAGAAGGCTCCACGGCCGAAACGTTGTGTTCTCTTTCTTCTTTTTTTCAGCATGGAATTAACCTATTACTTGTTCCCTTGCAGCCTACGCATGCTGATGCAGCTACCCACCTGAACTACTATCTTGTACTGTATATGTGCAGTAAATCATGTCAGATTAAACAAGAGCTGCAATATTCGTGCTTCAAATGAGAACGAAGCTGAAGAAAGGAAATTTATTGTGATTATAATCTAATATGCCATATCAAATTTATGTAAACCTCAAGTCATTTGTTAAATAAGTCACTTTTTAAAATTAGTTTTAATCTTAAAATTATGTCATGTCATTTACAAGTCGCTTTATACTGTACCATACGGTGTCGCAGGAAGCCGGAGCCTACCCGGCAAGCAACGAGTCCAAGTCAGGGTACACCCTGGACAGAGCACCAGTCCATCGCAGGCCAAGTGCAAGCCAATCATACATGGGGACAATTTGGAGGCCCCAGTAAAGGCCGAGGGGGAACTTTGGCCTAGACACTGGGAAAACTCCCTACTCTTATTGAGAAATGCCTCATCCAAAAGACAGTGCCCACTACAGTAAAGTGTCCCCCTCACTATACTGGGGCATTAGGACCTACACAGACACAGGGTGATCGCCCCCTGCTGGCCCCACTAACACCTCTTTCAGCAGCAGTTTTCCCAGGAGGTCTCCTATCCAGGTACTGACCAGGCTCAATCCTGATTAGCTTCAGTGGGTAGCCAGTTGAGAGCTGCAGGGTGATATGGCTGCTGGCATCTTAAAATTATTTTCATCTTATATCAGACATGGGTTTCACAGTGGTGTAGCTATAAATACTGCAGTCTCACAGCTCTTCGGTTCTGGGTTTGATTCCAGATCGGAGCACATTGTTTGGAGGTTGCTAGGTATCACTGTGTTAATATAGAAAGATATGCTAACTGGATTTAATTGTCCCTTTCTCTGTAACCCTATGATTTACATCCCTTCCAAAACAAGAGCAGTCATGTTACTGTAAGCCTCACCAGGAGCATCTGATCATGGATGGATTAGGCATCTTAGGTTTGTATTCTTCTTTTTCATAATAAAACAAATATGTATTTTTAATCCATAAAAGACCAATGTATGATATCAAAGCAGTCCATGCATGACTCTGTAGATTATATAATACTGTATTTCAGATTCCGTATTATAAACAAAAAGGTAACAGGTAAACAAATAGACAGGCAATTAAACTCTTTTATTCTTTTCACTTTGGCCTTTCCAGTGAAGAATTTTCATTCATGTTTTATAAACCATGGGTTAGACTGCAGAATCAGACTGAAAACAAACGTTAACTGCTCTTGCAATCAAGAGCGCTTAAGTGATTCTCATGATTTGTTTTGCTGCAATGCAGTATTTATTCCCTCTGTTCCTTCATCCGGTGAGCGTGGGTGTGTGTATGAGAGAGAGAGTAGATGTGTGTGTTTCCCTATAGAGGAGGTGGTAATATGACTGCAGCAGATATCCACTATGTGCCCTCTTTTAACCCTATATGTGCAACTGGATATAATTCTTAATCATCCTTTACTATATACAGTAAATATTCTTGTACACATAAAAATATTATACGCTGATATAATTCTCCAAATTCTTTTACTGTTTGTGCAGCTTCTCAACTTAAACAGTTTTCAGTCATAACTTTATTATTAATAATAACTTTATTATTATATTAAAAATATGAACGCACAATATTGTGGGCTGTTCTTTTGAAAACCTGATTGAACTCTCTGAGTCCTTATTTCCAGGAATTTTGTGCACCTAAACTGATTTATGTTTGCAATAGCAACAGGGGCGAATACTTAAGCAACCAATATATTTGACCCTTTTCTCTCTGCAATTTGTGCTGACTTTCAACTTCTTTGCTGACATTTAATGTAATTTTGTAATTTAACTTATCACTTATCATTCAAAATGGGACATCATTGGGGGTGGTGAATGATTTTCAACACACCAGGAAACATCTCATCTGGCCTGCTGTGACTAAGGGTATATAATACTGGAAAGGGGTGAATAATTTTCTAAGGCACGGTACACCTTCTACCCGTATAGTCCCCAGATTTCTACACCAGGTTATGCAAGACTTGACATTTCCAAATACGTAAAAACTTTCTGTGGGTCCCATAGCAAAATCTTCTAGATAAAGAGAGATTATGTAGCAAGTAGTCTGGCAAGTTCCTTCCATAGATTAAAAACATGGAGTAAACATACAGTAATATGGTCTCCACCAGGGCTTGGTTTTACACTTTGGTCCCACTTTATTCTCTCTTTTTACCTCATGAACTGTTATCTGCTTCTACACACTCTCTCTTACTCTCAATCTCCCTCCTTCATACCTGTTAACCCTTAAAGAACAATAAACTTTGGTGAGGCTGCAATTCTATTGTCCTGTTCCTCCTTCCTCACTTGCAGACACGGCTAGGGCAAATAAGAGAGAATTGCCACATGAATAGTAAGTTTCTATTTGTGTTCACAGAATGCCCAAGAAAGGGTCTTTTCCCACTTATACAAGTTCTGGGTTACGTAAAGACTTGCAGAAGCAAACCCTGAGTTGCTGTATGCCTAGCTGGGAATTTTTTTTCTTTCCAACTATCTTCAGTAGTTCAGCCAAAAATAGTTCTGCATTTTAAATAATTATGTAATCACAGGTATCTGTAGTTTATCTTTTTCTGTGAGCAAAAAAACAAATTCTTAATTAAAATTCTACTGAACAAGTCAAAAGGGGTCAGGTGGAGAAGTACACAATTCTTCAGTATACAATGTTTTTGCATTGGGCATTGGAACACAAATCTTTCACATCTTTGGAATGAATTTTGAAAGTCAACTAAATTTTATTTTGTTGCAATTGTTAGTATATCAAATAACAGTATAGTCACAATAAAAATGGATTTATTCAGAAAATACAAATGCGTAACAATAATTAAGAAATAAGGTGACAGTTCATATACAGTAAACTGACGATTTAATTGCATTAGAGAACATGAACAAAGGATGCTTCTATTGTAGGTATGAATTTAATATTCTGTTCTGCTGTAGCAAAATGAAAACATAAACCATACACAGATGCAAGTTTATATTGTATATCTCCCACTAATGATCCAGATGAGTATTTTAAAGGAATAAAGAACCACCTTTGCATATCAGGCATTAGAAAGGAATGAAACTCTGCATAGTCACTCAATGGCAAATAGCATTCTCTCCAGGCTTGATTATTCCAAATAATCTGGTCTGTTATGCTCTGCCTACACTGTCTCTCTGGAACACATACAGGGTACAGGGAGGAAGACGATGCCTGAGGCTTTTATTTCATTTTCCCTTGTCTGTAAGTCCTGTCCTGTGTTCAGTGATGCAAATCTTCTCTCCCAAATCCTTTTCATCCTACAAGCCCCTCTGGATGAAGCTTATATATACTGTACCATTCTTAGCCAGAGCTCCAGGACTGAATTGAGGAGTGGGAGAATCCTGGTGATTAAGAGGCGCACACAGCCCTAACTAGTGATGTCAAATTACTGAACTGACTATATGCATTTGGCCAGGTATAACAGTGCAGTGTCTCTTCCTGCTTGTTCCATTGCTTCCCTCTGTCTCATGTCCAGTTAAACTTGTTGTACAATTGCACAATTCCATGTTTTTTCTGAACTATGTGATAACTAACAGGGAGTTTGGTAATTAAATAATGGTCTTTGTCAACTGCTCTACTATTTTTGCCCAGAAGGCTTGGAGATATTGATTGAAAGAACAGGGAAGGAGACAATAAAAAAAGGAACACACAAAATCTGACAAAAAATGCCCATTATAGTTCCCAAGTTACTGACCTACCCCCACATTTGTCACATGATAACACTAACATATATTTGAGATGCACTTAAAGATTACAGAGTACAACAGATTTTTTTTGAAAACAAAATGCCTTTCAGTTGTTCTAAAATTTCATGTTTTTTCCACAAATATTTCATTTTTACATTTCTCCAACAGTAACAGATCTTCACCACATTTATAATAAAACCTTTCACACACAGGCCAGACCCTACAATATGTTCTTACTATTTGCAGTGTATTCACAAGTTAAATTGTTTTACTTTTCTCTCATTCAACTCTTAGGATTCCTTCCAACAGTTAAACATTGTGAGATGATGGCCAGTACTAAATCTCTGAATTGATGTTACTTTGACATGTTATGAATTAAAGGCCTTTGCATCAATACAGTCAGTATTTTCTTAATGCTAAGTGAGGCCATTAGTCAATAGCCAGCCTAAACACATTATGCTTGAAGAACAGAACAAATTTACCCCAAGAGAAAATCAAAATCTAAAAAAAAGTATCCCAAAAGGTTCAACAAATCAATTAGGAAAAACAACAGATTCCTGTAAAAAAAGTACTGTACAATTAATTACAAGAAAATGCAAAAAAAATGATCTTAGAAAGCTGGAAATGAATGCAATGGAAGCCAAAATAAATGAAAAAAATGTTTAACATTACAAAAGAAAAAGAACATTTAAGGATACAGTAAAATGTATCTGGGACAATAATAGAAAATGTCTTGACAATGAAAGTAAAGGAGCTGATGATGTACAATACTTCTCTGTTCAATAAGGAACAAGTCAAAATTATCCAAAAAAGACAATCTGTATTACATAGTACTGGCATAGAAGTTTTAGATACTAGTACCGCTCAAGATTAATAAATCCCCAAGACCTGATGGTATCATATCATCCCCCACTACTAATCTAATCAATTAACTAATTATATGCCACATGAGAGTATTTACAAGATCAGATCAGTTTGGAGGCCATGTAACAGGTCAGCTGTATTTACTGCCCCTTGTTTAGCTGGCCTGCTGCAATGGTTTTTAGATTTTCAGAAAACTTTTCATAAAGTTCATTGTAAAAGATGGATTCTCAAATTACATGCAGCAGGCTTTCAATGAAATGTGGTTGGATTGAAAATTAGTTATGGGATATAAAACAGGGCACAAGTAATAGCTTAATTCTCAAACTTGGGTGATGTAACAAGTGGAGTACTACATGGATCTGTACTGGGACCAATACCCATCCTAATTTATACCATTGAATTAGATTCTGCTATAGCTAACAAAACAATCAATTTTACAGACTTTGCCAAACTAGGATAAGCACACTGAGAAATTTGCAAAAAATAAAATAAAATAAAAAAGAACAAAATTCAGGACTGGGCAGTCACCAGGCATTAGTAACATGGCTGACTTTTAAACAATGACAGTAATTGTAGACACGTTTAGGGTGGGATATACAGTATAGGCAAAATAATTAATTAAAAATCAAGAGATGTTATGCACATAACTGTGCAACGGTGGAGCATGCCTGACCCTCGGCTGAGTGGCCATTTGGAGCACCTGAGTGATCTGGGATTGTTACCCCATTCTCACTGTTCAGGTCCACCCTGCACACCTCCTGATTGAGGAATCACTCTATCGGCATGTTTGCAATCGTTCGCTGGGGGTAGGTGTAGTGCACCTGCTCGCTCCCCCCTTCCCTCGCTAGGGGTTCAGGGAGCTGCCCCAGCACTGGGATAGCTAGTTCACGGTCTTTGAACTCGCTATCACCCACCAGGCCCCTGTCATTGTGGGCGGGGATTCTGACACTCCCCTTTGCCTGGTTCTGCACTAACAGGCGAGTGGCTTGACCATCCAGCTCCAGTCTGGGTGAACCACTGCTGGTCAGACTCAGACTGACAAACTGAGCTGGTGGCTGGAAGAAAACCTGCTCGGCTTTCATTCTCTGTCCCTTCATGGGGTCTGGGTGTGTTGGAATCCCTGCCGTCGAGGCAGGAACAATCAGGTTAATCTCACTCACTACCTGGTAGTTGTGAGAAATAATGTTACCTGACTGCAGGTTCCCTGGGTCACAGCAGAGGGAATCGCAATCTGGGATCAGGTGTGTCCACAGCGCAGTTGTCCCAGTGTCCAGCTGGGCCTCCTGTCTAACCTGTGAATGTTGCACCAGGGGCACCTGGTGGTGGCCCTGTGACAGCTGCTCAAGCTGATCCTCACTAGTAGAGGACCTCTCAGGGCTAAGGGTGAGGGCTACATCACCAACCTGCACTCCTGCCATCTGGATCCCTTCCACCACTGCAGGGTGGTGGTCTTGACCCCTCTTG
Source organism: Lepisosteus platostomus (assembly GCF_059453375.1). Classification (NCBI taxonomy): domain Eukaryota; kingdom Metazoa; phylum Chordata; class Actinopteri; order Semionotiformes; family Lepisosteidae; genus Lepisosteus; species Lepisosteus platostomus. The sequence goes on from NC_142613.1 coordinate 42,499,115, forward strand.
GGTGTCAGGGTGCGCAGGGAAAGCTCCTTTTCATCACCAGGTGGGGAGATCTCCTCTTTAGGGATGTAAAAGGGATGTGCTTTACCTGGTGGATCAGGCGGCTGCTTGGAGCACAGCTCCTGTGGCAGGGAGGCTGTTGGGATCTTGGCCGGGACACGACTTCCCTGTATATCCGGGGAACAAGAGAATATTTTTATTTCTTGTCCAGAGGGAACAGAAGGAATCTCCACATGGGCTTCTGTGTTCGGTGGGCACTGTGTGAGCACAGTAAGCCTCTTGGCCCCCCTTTTCTTCTGAACAGAAGGCTTAGGGGCCTTGACCTGATCCCACAATTTACCTTGCTGGTGATCCACCAAAGGTTCCAAGGCATTCCCTTTTCTTTTTCTACCCATTTGAGCTTGCCGTATGACATCAAACACCTTTCAACCTCAGTGTCAATCAGTGTCTCACGAGGCTTGCTGCTAATGCTAACCTCGGGTGGATCCTTTGGTTATTCGCTGGCAACCTCCGTTCTCGACTCTTAGAACAAAGGAAAGTCCTGTACTCGGACATACTGGCTGTTACGTGGTGGGCCGGGCTGAGTCTGAGGATGTTCAGGAGGTGCTCTGAGTCTGAATGTCCAGCTTGTGCGCTGCGAGAATGTCCTTCTCCTGGGAACTGTTCTACAGGCGCTCTGTGTTGCCTGTTTTACCTTGAGGAAATGCAGGTCGTTCATTGGTTGAAAGTTTCATGGGCATCAGAGACCCCCGTGGGGTTAACCTACCCTACCAGTTCCTGTTTGGCTGATGATGAGTAACCATGCCCTCTGACCTTAGGGTTGTAAACCAACTTTCCCTTGGAATCCCAGACTTTAAGGCACCAGAGATTCCATTTGTTAGGGTGGTTGATGTGTCTTAGGTTTGAGAGTTGCTCCTTATCAGGACACTCTATCAGCTAGAAAAACACCTTAATTGTGAACCAAATGGAATGGTCTCTCTGTATCAAGCACCACTGAGATGAAGGAGAGAGGGACTGGCAAGGGAGCAGAAAACTTAATTCCTGTGCTTTAATAAGCCTCACCGCTACAACTGTATAATATACTAGTAAGACCTCATTTAGAAGGGTGTGTACATTTTTGGTCACCACTGGAATCAGTTAAGAGAAAAGAAACTTAATGTATTTCTAAGCCCTGTCTTGCACTGATAGACTACTGTAGGATAATTTAACATTTAACATATTTAGCTTAGAATAGAGAATATTAGAAGAGAACCCAATTCAAACAATCAAGATCCTCAATGGCATTGACAAAGTCAAATTTATGGAGCTGGTTTCTGCAGTAAAACATAAATCAGACGTGTCAAGCAGAAACACAAACATGTGGAAGCGTATTTACTCTAGGACTGAAAACTGGAGGCATTTCTTTACACAGAAGGCTGTAGGAGTATGGATTTAACTACCAGACCATGCTATACCATGAAACTAATACACTGGCTTCCTTCAGAAAAACAACAGGTTGGGCCACCGACTGAAATTAACAGGGTGACACATTGGGCACTTGTACACTGTACATTTATTCTAACCCCTGAAAATGATTAAGAACCACACTAAAATTGCATTGGTTTTCCAAATTCATTCATATTTTTTTACTCATAGTCCTCCACAAAATACTGAACTACATTTTTTACCATTTTAATTTAGCTGTCTGCAAAAAGCTTTTGCAGCTATTCTTCTAAACCCTGCATCAGCTCTCTGAGGCATATCAAGAATCTTCACAGGTTCAGGTCAGCAGCACATCGCTTTCTTTTTCCAGTGCTAAGCCGCTCTCACTTGTCTCCACTCTTAGATTTCTTCATGCACTGCGTGTGTGCTGCAGCATTTTGGCAAGTGAGGCGGAAGAGAATTGTCACTCCGTACTGTACCCAAAGAAGGCTTCTGGTATCAGAGCTGGAGAAATGAAGGGGGATGGGTGGCAGCACATTTATGGTCTCTATTTGTAGAAACAAAAAGAGTACAGCAAGACAGGAAAAAGTGTTTTTGATGTTCGTCTAATTACAAGATGGCATATGTTTAAAGATACGGCTTCCAGTTTTTTTTGTATAATTCTGATATTGTTCACATTATTTAATTTATTTTTTTCATTATATAAACGATAGCTCCTTTTTATTGTGTCCTATTTTGTGAAATTATAAAATGATGCATGTATGTTTTTCAGACTTCATATTTTATTCACAACCTGAATGCTCAAACTGAAGGCCTCTAAAGCTAAGATAAGTCACAGTTAATGTCAGCAAAAACTTGAAATACTGTATGCTGATTGCAAATGTACTGTATTCAGACCTCTGAACTCAGTAATTGGCAGAATTAGTTTTGGTAGCGATTACAGCCACCATTTCTTTTTGGGCAAACATGTAACACATGTGCCAAGAATATATTTGCTTTTTTAGAGAATGAAATAAACTACCAATGTACATGAATTTCCTTGCGTAGGAAAAAAAATCAAAGATAGCCTTTGCTTTGAAACCAAAACTAAAATCCCTCTATACAGTACACATCACTCAATACAAAAAAGGGATTTCAGCATTTACAGTTAGTAAACAGCAATAAAAATTCAGCATGTAGTCATTGACCTGAATAGCTGGATTAAGTCATAGTGTATAATGTCAGTGAAGACGGGATTCTGACTTTTTACTTGTGCTTGTTTAGGGTTTGGTTAGAATTTTATACTGTACTCTATATTCCATCTCTGGGAGTCCTTGAAATAATACTGACTGACACAAGCATGGCAATTCTGTTTTATTTCTGGTTTAAATGACTCCACTGTGCATGGCTAGTGACCATGCAAATGCATTGCTTTTAAGTATGAGCCCTCTAATTTTCTTATCATTCTCTGCCAGGAATGTAAAAACAGATTCTAAGCAAAATCTTACATCATTTAAAAGCAAATGAATCAGCTTCCCCAGACTCAATGGGTCAATAATACCCATTATCCCACAAGTTAAAAAACAACATGCTCTGCAATGCATGGAACTTAGGCCTTGCAATATATTCTGTTCTATTTAATGACTAACAACTCCCACAGGAGAAGTGCTTAAACTTACGTACAGTAGGTACTGCAAGCAGCCCATTCATATTTTGCTTTAATCTGTAAAGTTTTGATATTTTATTGAATGCCATTACTCCCAATTGGTTAAAGAAAGGCTCTGCACCTCTGGTTTATTTATAGCAATCCCGCTTTTCACAGTAAAAAGAAACAGAGTTCTGAATAGGATTTCTGCTATCACTTGATGCCTGATCATTCCAGGGGAATTACAGATACCAATTAAACAGAATTATTTTATTCATGGGTAATTTATTATACAGAAAAGGGAATACTTTATTTTTATCCTGGCTAGGGAAAAAATCTTTAGTTTTACTTATTACAATTGTTTTGTTTTTCCAACAGTGTAGTTCAGCTGCCAGATTTGTTTTTGTTAACCTTCCATTACATTCGTTTTAGTTTGGCACAATAGCTGATCTGCTGTATATTGTCTGGGGTGGGGGTTGGCTGTAAGATTGTTATAGTACATTCCACAGATCTAATGAGTAATTGAAATTCCCCTCTGTATACACTTCAACACACGATGCTAATTTAAACACTCATCTTTCATCTTCCACTCTAAGCTGCCAATCTGTATGTGGAGGCATTGCTGTCAATAACATTAAAGTGATTACAAGACAAAAAGCTCCTTCCAATATATTTGAGACAGACACCAGAAACTATATATTTATATCAAAAATATATGTATGTTCAGTGAGGTAAAAAAGTAAGTAGATTTTATGGATTAATATTTTTAGACATATTTGACCTTCAACTAGTCCTCACCAAGTCCTGACAGGAGGTTAAACCATTGATATGAAAGGTATTGAATGTTGTCTGATTTTTTAAAATAAATAATAACAAAGTACTGTATACGTTTTGTGTGTTATTTGTCAAATGAGGTTAGTTTTATCTGTTATTAGGACTTGGCAAGTACTAAGTGAAGGTCAAATATGTTAAACAACAAAATCTTAAGGGGGTGTTTTTGACCACACAGTCTGTGCTCCATTGAAATCACAATTACATTTACAAATAATTCACATTTAGAATTCTTAAAACTCTTGAATATTTAAAACTTTTTTTTCTGGGAATCATTTTTCTTACTCTAGCTTATCTAAATGTGTTAGTAAAGAAGACATAAAATGTAATGGAAGCAGTTTGTTAGCTCATTACAGCAGCATTGCATATTTACTGATGTCTTTCACAACAATTTAAATTCTAACTTGAAGCAAGACTTCAGAAAAAAAAAACATTTCTAAATGATTGTAAGATTTTGAGATTATAAATAATGGCAAGACTGTCAAGACTGGCAAGTGGCTCCTTTAACTTTTAGTGGAAATACAGTAAGTGCTGTAGATACAGAAGGTCTTCTTCAAAATGTTGAATTCTGAAATTGAAACTGAACTCTAAAATCACCTCCCAGTTAGAAATCTGTCTCCAATACTTTGTCCAACACACAAATACATACTTTCCTTATGATAAGTTATATTAGAATAAATCATATTACTCCATATTCATCATCTTAATATTCAAATATAAAACCCCAGAAATTATCTTCTGTAGCCGCAATGCTTGTTAATAAGACAGAATTAAGTGTTGCTGCGCTTTCCCAAATGAGGCCTCATCTCTCCCTTCATCTCTGTGGTGCAGCCACAGAGAAGCTATTCATGCAGGCTGATTTAAAGATGTTTTCTTTTGATAAGGGACAGCTCCCAAATGGGGATGCACTTAGCTAAGCCTGGCTATCATAATCAATGGTCATCCATTGGCGCCTATCTGTCTAGGGAGTGCCAGATGGACATCTGGACTGCATTCCTAGGTGTCAGGAGTAAGTGACTCATATCTCACCTTGATCAACCAATCAGGGACTGGTAGGGCCGAGTAACCCACGTGGGACTCTGATGCCCATGGAACTTTCAGCCAATCAACGAGCTGAAGTTCCTTCAGGTAAAAACAGGCAACACAGAGGGCCTGAGAGAATTCTGTGAACTTTTTCGGACAATTCTAAAGGGAATTCTAAGGAGAATTCCAGGGCAGGACGGCCCAGGAGCAGAAGGCTCCCAAGGGCAGGACATTCTCGCAGCGCGCCTCTTGACCATCCTGAGACTCAGCCCGGACAACCACGGAACGGCCAGTGTGTCCGAGTGCCAGAACTTTCCTCTGTTCTAAGAGTCTAGAGCGGAGGTTGCCAGAGAGTAACTAGAGGATCCACCCGAGGTTAGCATCAGCAGCAAGCCTCGTGAACAGGTTGGAACTGTGGACAGCTGAATCACTATTCAGAACTAGCTCTTCATCAGGAACGAACCAGTCCTCTTCCTGACTTGCTGGGACCCAAGAAGTCATCTTTTCTCCTGTGCACAAACTTTGCTAGTTAAAGCCAACACTAACTAGCCGGTCAGTGAACATCAGCAGAGCACCGTCACAAGCTGCACAGCACAGCCTGGCATGGAGCCAGAGAGCCTGCAGGAGATCTGAATCCCCAGAGATTGGATGAGTATTCAACTTCAATGCATTACAGCTCGAGAATTCAATTGTTATCCCAACCAGTTGATATCAATTTAATTCCTAAGAGTTATGTACTTGTTTTGAGTATCTAATGTAGAAGTTGTAACCAAGTTCAATTACGAAACGGTCTAAATGAATGATATACTGAACGTATGTCCTCTTGATATATGTAACACTTCGTAACTGATTGAATATATATCTTATGTATTCTGATAACCCTCTCGATAAGATCTGTTAGGTTTACATGCATATTCTATGTATTAATAAATTTATCCTCGTGTATTAGTACCTGTGTGTGTGTGCGTTGTTTGAGTTATATCGCATGGTTGGATTCTAAAGCCATCAAAATAATCATTTTGTGATTTACGGCTACAATTAATAATTGTCCCCGTAAATGCCCAAACCCTACAGAACTGGTGCCTTCAGAGAGCACACTACACTTCTTTCATCCCATCCCAATGGGGTTTTAAGACACTGTTCCCAGTTACAATTCAATTTATTGTAGTGATTGCTTATTTTTATCAAACAAAGTAGTGCAACAAAACAGATGAACAATAATTAAATTCCTACAAAGTATATGATTAAATATATATGCTCATATAATTCTGGAATAATTTCTTCTTTCCCTTCAATACCTTTTCATTTTCTTTAGTAATAAAGAACAGCAGAGTGACATGAGAGTATTTTTTTTTTCAAATCATCATCATTACAAGCAAAAAGAATATGTATATACAGTACCACATAGTAACCATACTAAGTGTTTAATTAAATCATCAGGAAAATAAAATAGCATTTTTTTAATTGAAAAGAAAAATAAATAACTCTCTTAAGCAAAGGAAGTATGAAGTTCATTTACAACAAATAACAAGATTCCTGTCTTTATCTTTAGTTGTATTCATCCCATGTTCAGGGACTAGAACTGTCACGCCCTCTGCAGCCAGAGGGCGCTCCTTCTCTGTCCTGTCCCTAGTTTCCGGTCTGCTGTCCTTCCTGTCCCTCTCTTTCCCTTGGGCTATATATTTCCGGGTCTTGCACTCTGTCCTCGCTCAGCATTGACGTTCGGATGTCCTGAGACCTGCCTAGCACCAGGGCACCCCACGTCCGCTCCCTGAGGGCATAGGTTTCTATACGCCATTCCTGAACTCTTTGCACTAATGAGCCCGGGCCTTTTTCCCGTCTCGCCGCTACGCATATGGGTCTTTTTCCGCTCTCCTGCTCCCCACGGTTAGTCCCTTTGGACGTCCGTGACAAGAACATTTCCATTATAATATTGTAAAATAGGTTTGTGCTACATTAACCCATCATGTGTATTTGGCTTCAACTGTACTTTATTAAGAGCTTTCATACAATGGTTAAATCAGGTGTGCAGGAGACCAATATATACAACAGTTTACAGTTTTATGTGCTGCATTTATGTTTCACACAATGTAAACAATATTGCATCAACGGGAATTCATTTTCTAATCTTCTATACATGGTTTGATTGATTGACAAATCATGGTTCCTGGAATTTATAGATGTCCCTCTTCCTGAACTTAAATTAAACCTTTCAGTTTGCTTCAAAAGTGATAATAAGCTTATCCACTTTCTAATTCTTTATGCATCTATAAAACACAAGTTATGAAGAAAAAAACAAACTGAGAGAAGCTGGTCCTTTCCTTGGAGAGGAAACACATTTCACCAAGCAATCAAATAAATTTCAAGCAAGCTAATACACTTTGCATGCAGCTTCCCAGTTGTTTTGTCCATGCAGGTATAAATAACATTGGATTAAACAGCACACTTTCCCTTCTGAACAAAATATAACGAACTGGCAAGAATCCAAACAACATGACTAATTCATTTATTTTCTGTGGAATCCTACCATGCAGAGGTGAATAACATATGGATGAAGTCATGGTGTGCAGAACACAAGGCTTCAACTTTCGTGGCCTCTGGAAACTTTACCACAGCAACAGCCAGCTGTAAGGCTATGATAGATTACATCTAAATAAGATGGACACCAGGCGTCTTGGTGCAACAATGTAGAAATCCAGAAATATTGAAACTAGAGTGGAAGAGTGGAGAAACCAAGGAACATATCAAGGAAAGTCATTGAGGGAGCAAAGACCAAGAGACATCCAAAGGGAAAAACTAAATAATTGAAAAGGTAATAAGGATTCTAGCTTTAAAAAACAAGATGTGATAGAAGATGCCACATTAGCGGGTAAATATGCTATAATTGGAATCACAGAAACCTGGCAAACCTAAAACGATGGAGAGGAATGTAAAATTAGCAGATACACAATGTTCCAGAGAAACATCAATGATAGAACATGGGGAAGTGTAGCACTGTGTATCAAAAAGAGTATTCAGATTCAGGAACTTAAGCTAGATGACTCAAGGGTCTCTGGATCTATTAATCAAACTATTAACTATCAATCAACATACAGTACTGTATTCCAAAGGTATACCACTAGGGGTTTGCCTACTAATAGAGATGTTGATTCAACACTATATAATGACATTAAAAATGTATGTGCAAAAGAAGACATGTGGGGTTTTTATGAGAGACTTCAACATTTCCAGCATAGACTGAGAAAGATCTATGCAATTATCAGCAGCAGAAACTGATATGGCAGACATGGTTAATGATTGCTTTCTGACCTGCTTGTTAGAGCACTTACAATAAGAAAAGTCTTGTATAAATCTTACTGAGGACAGAATTAGACAAACAAAGGTTAGGGATCCATTAGGGATGTAATCATAATATTGTGTGCTTTGAAGTATATTTTGAAACTGTACAGGGTACGACCAAAGGAAAACCTTACAATTTCCAGAGAATGAAACATAGTTAAGAGAATTATAATTGGAAAAGGTAGATATAGAATATGTGGAGAATGGATGTGAACGGTTTAAACACATCCTGCTTGAAGCAAAGAACAAATTTATCCTAGCAGTGAATTAATCAAACGCCAATTAACTGCATTCAAAGATGTTCAATACAGCAAAAATACAGTATAAGATAAAAGAAAACATTTTGTAAAATTATTTTTAAATAACATGATTTAGGTAAAGAAAAAAGAGTATGAATAATTAAAAGATATTCTAAAGACCAAGAAAAAAATTTAAAGGAAAATTTAAGTGGAGGTTAAAACAAATAAAAAAGTCCTACAGAAGATACAACAACAACAAATTACAAAAATTCAACTTACAAATAAGTGGAGGATATTCTTGTTTTCTGGGTCTCAGACTATTGCAAGAACATCTGTAAAAAAATAAACCAACTGATTGTTAGGAAAATTGAGATTAATTAACTTTTTCAATTGAATTCAGGTCGCATCATTTCAATTAAAGGCTGCTGATACTTTTGAGGTCTAATGATCCTCTTAAACTAAAGTACACCTCTTAAAAGTAGGAGTAAGACACATGTAACTATACTTCGCAACACAAGGAAAGCTACAATCAAAATCTTAGAAACATCAGAAAGTGGCAGTTAAATAAGGAAGTACAAAAACAGTACAGTAATAAACAATATGATTTAATTTGTAATATTTGCCAATTTTATTTTATATAATAAACCTTACCAAAATAATTGTCAAAATATTGTTTCAAAATCTTGACATGTGATTTGTTTGATCATCACAGTCTAGAAAAAAACAGATTGATACCTAAACAAATGTGCAACTCAACATGCAATGAATAGTAAAGACATATTATCTTAATTTATGTAGTTTAAATGGGTAGTTATTTAAATAAAATGTTTCAAATTGTTTTAGATTTGCCACCTAAACATGATTTCTTATTGTAATCAATGTTATTGTTCTCTGTTGGAATCCCATTTTTATTTTATATCGATGAACTCCAGTAAAGTGATTTTTGGGCATGTAATGTATGTGACTTTAAACTGCTTGATTAGGGACGACAACAATGGTCCATATTTATTCACAAGAAAGTCAGTGATCTAGAGGAATTGTAAAGTTTTACTTCTCTAGAGCTTTGATTTTGAATTATATTAATTGGACAGTGATGTGAGTACAATAAAATCAGAAGATATGGATTGCCTGTATTCAAGTGTTTATGAATTTAAAGTACAGGTAGTGGAGAAAAAACAGAAACACCAATCAAAAGCTGCTTAAAAGGTCATTGGGCCTCTATTAGGGTGGGTTATTCAAGTATGGCATGTATGAACCATGGCCTAGAGTCTCACAGCATCTGAAATTCTGCAGAACGGATGCGGCACCATTCCACAAGAAAGTTAATCAACTCACACCTTGGTGAAGGAGGTGGAAACCAGTGTCTCAGGCATCAATAAAGAATACCCCATAAATCCTCGAGTGGGTTCAAATCTAACACCCTTCTCCCCTTATTCCCTTACTGTTTGCACACCACCTCTCTTTAAATCCATTCCAACATAGTTCCCCCCAAAAATAAAAGCAAAGCATCTAAATCTTAGGTGGTGCTACTCTACCAGGAATGCAAGGTCACAGTGAAATACAATATTATTGATACTTTTTTTTGCTACATTTCCATACACATCCATACAATTTATACTACCCAATCAATCCAATGTCATTAGGCCTCAGCTGATCTTGATAAAAAAATCAATCCCTCTGCCTTTCTTCCAAAATTATTTGGGAGGGGAGATGCCAAATTCCTCCATACCGAAAGCCAAATCAGTTCAAACCTTCCCCGTACAGTATGCTTTTCTAGGTAAAATCTGTAAGTACACAATCAAAGGAAATAACCACAGAGTGTCAGGAAAGATGCAAACATTCAGTAAATGTTTGACCTGGAAATAGCATCATTTAAATGTTATCAGGAGTTATTCTACTTTTGCATTTTAATATTTTAATTAAAACTTGTCTGGATACATGTCTGGATACATAAATGCATTTTTACCATTTATTTGTGAATCTTTAAAAACATACAGTTGGAAGCACAGTACTTTGCATGTACAGGATATGAAAAAAATGGAAGACATTAGCAAAGAGTGATGTGTAGACCTTTTATATGACAAATGTGAATGTTTAAATTGAGAGCTTGTACCGTCAGACTGATTGTTTGCATAGTACATTAGAGTGACAAATCTCCAGTAAATCTTCTTGCATTGCAAAAAATAGTTTATTTAATAAGATTGTCCAAGGCTATATTTGAAAGAAGATTTTGCACTACCAAAAACTGCTGGTCACTCTTTTGTCTGCTTGTGGTACATTACAGTATTTGAACCACCCAACAACATATTGGTGGCATTTTTTTAATTTCTTACTGTGTTACACCTGAATTGCCTTTAAACAGCACATAATAATTTCACACTGCAACAACAGTTACTGTGGAAAATATCTACATTCATCCATTAGAACGAAGAAAAAGTATTCATTAAAGAACATCTTGTAGAAAAAAAACAATAAAGCAAGAAGCTATAATATGTGAAAATCATTGCTTCATTCTGCCCTTCTTGCTATGGAGTCTGCATAATATCAGTGCAGTTTTCCATCTGTTTTGTGCATATATTGTAGATTGTTTTTGATCACACTCATTAATATACAAAGTACCAAGCACTCACTTTAAGATGCTGTAGAGATGGAGTGCTTTCATGCTTGAAAGATGCACCTGAATGGAATAGTAATCACTGTACTAGCAGACACTTCTGTCATGTCCCTATAGCACATTCAAATATTGATGCTAGCTTCATAGCCAAGCTTGTCTTTTTTGCATCTTTATACTGAAATGCTGATTAATTCATAGGAAGAGCTGTGCATTGACGTAGCACGAAAAAAGTGAGATTTTTTAAATGAATGAATCTCTTTTACCTCACTCTATCAATTCATCAGCTCCTGCTAGAATGTTTTGATGACTATTACCAAATTACATAATGTTACATAATGTTGATCTTGAATATCTTTCAGTATGTAATTCCCCGGAGATGAATGCCCTTTAAACTTTTAAGAAATATATAAATGCTTTGAAGCTGGTCCTTGATGTTATATTCTATTTTAAAAATGCATCCATTTGTATTTACCTTTATTTTTCACAGAATTTACATTTTAAATAAAATTACTATATATTCTAAATAATATAGTGGCAGAGCTAGACGGGTGCCTACATAATGGCATAAAATGTAAAATGATGGGATATTTCTTAGGAAGTATAGCTTGATAATACATTTAGTTAATACAGTAGATTACATTTTAAATGTGGAGCAAGGTTTTGAACTTTCTAAGTAGAAAATTCTAAGCTGAGCTCAATGTCACACCCTCTGCAGCCAGAGGGCGCTCCTTCTCTGTCCTGTCCCTAGTTTCCGATCTGCTGTCCTTCCTGTCCCTCTCTTTCCCTTGGGCTATATATTTCCGGGTCTTGCACTCTGTCCGGGCTCAGCATTGACGTTCGGATGTCCTGAGACCCGCCTAGCACCAGGGCGCCCCATGTCCGCTCCCTGAGGGCATAGGTTTCTATACGGCATTCCTGAACTCTTTGCACTAATGAGCCCGGGCCTTTTTCCCGTTTCGCCACTACGCATATGGGTCTTTTTCCGCTCTCCTGCTCCCCACGGTTAGTCCCTTTGGACGTCCGTGGCACTCAAAGCTGGTGTGTGATCCTGGTGTTGAGCCTTGAGTAAATTGAAAAAATAATACATTATGGTATAAATGTATATAATGTATCTTTGGATAAAAGCATCACCCAAATGTATTAATGCTCATTGGTCCAAAACTAGGGGCAGCACAGTGGTGCAGTAGTTAGTATTGCTGCCTTGCAGTGGTGGTGCTAGGGCTGCTATTTCTTCCCACTTTCTAAAGACATACTGTACAGTACTGGTAGGTTGATTGGCTTCCTAGAAAATTGTCCCTGGTGTGAGTGTGAGTCCCTCACATGAAGGCAAAGAACGAGGTCAACGGGAAGCCTCAGTGACCCTCCTATTTTTAAAACGCTTCCAAAAGAAAATGTGAAAGATCCCTACTCGGCCATATTATCTGTACACACAAAAGGGGATTTTACTTTAATTCATGTGTGCATGTTTGTGTCTGTACAGTATGTGCTATGTGATGGCCTGGTATATCTCGGCTTGCCCCCATTACTTGCCAGGATAGGCTCCAGCTCCCCTGCAACCCTGTATTAGACAAAGAGGTAAGAAAATGGATTAATGGTCAAAAACTCTTGCTTATCTATTTCTTGAATAAGACAAGTACAAAACTTAGAAACTTGTAAGGTGTTCTTGTTATCATTAATTTGTTTTTTGTTTCATAAATCACATTTTTTGTGTTATTCTTAATTTGAGGCATTCAAGATCTAGTTGTAGTTCAGAAAATGGTTTAATTAATATTAATTACTTTTATTTTTATTTACATTCTTCCTTCCATCCATCCTGTGATGAACTGGCACTCTTCTCAGAAGATTTTACATAAAATACTTTAAAACTGCGATATTACCTTGCAGTGTGGTTGGGTGTCACACTTATTCAAGCTGTGGCCTGGATGTTTTTGCAGATCTAACATGCACCTGGCTGTGGTTTCCTTTTAGGTAGCTGTCTGAACCATGTCACGATGGAAAGAGAATACATTTGAAAATCTCATCACATACCCAGAGTGTTCAACATGTCTGGTGTCATGCTTGTATGTTATTCGCTACACCCTCCTGTACATTGTGCTTTACGGGTGTAGTTATGTACAACACATGATTTTTTTTTTTTTTTGCAGTGGGATCACATTCCACCAAATGGAACACAGTTATTTATTTTTCATGAGGGAATAGGGGATTGAGAACTCTGTATCACAGTCAGGGGGAAAGAAAGGATTGCCTGGGCTGGGTGCAGTTCATGTCCTACCGTTGCCCGACACATCCACCACATTGGCACAGGGACTCAGCCTTCCAGCAGCCCCATGCAAATGAGGTCGGGTCGCCGTTTGATTAGACCAACTGCTTACCAACCAGGTAGTCAAACCTCCTGTCAATCATATAATTAAGCAGGCTATTTAATGCTGCACCCTCCACCCTCCAAGTTGTCAATAAGAGTAACACCTATGTGTTAAGTTGTTTCACAACTCAGAAGTCCAGGAATGTGGGTTCCAAAGTCAGGGTCAAGAGGTGAGTGAAAGTCCAAAGCCAGAAGACAATTTTAGTATCAAGCATCAGAAACACAACCCGAAAGCCAAGGTCAGAAAACAGGCCAAAATCCAGAAGTCAGGCAAGGAGTCCAGGAAGGATTCAGCAAAGGCTAGATCAAGAGCTCAGAGAGTTGACAACAATACTGAGCACAGTTTGAACAAAGAGCAAGGTTTAAATAGGTTTGGGGAGGGGAGGCGTGGTGATGTAGGGACACTGGGCAAGCAGGGATTGGCTACTGCCATCTGCTTGATCTACGCCTCTGCTGCACAGATAAAGTAGGCACTAGAGGTTGGGGTGCCCTCTGGTGGTGGGATGCTGGGACTGTAACACTGTCATTCTGTATTAAGTGTTCTGATTGAATCCTAAATAAAATATTTTTTTTTAATTAATGTTTAATTTGGAAGTGTGTTCAGCATTTTTATGATTTTCTCTGTTTTCTGTTATATGCAGTATTTAATTTTAGTTACCATATACCATACCATATACTGTATAGGGTTTTCCCTTTTGCAACAACAAATTATGGGTTTAAAACATTAGGGCTGAATAGACTCAGGATTAAAAAAGATTATGGTGCGTGTAAATCAATATTGAATTAATTTAATTTAATTTAATTTAAATATTAAATGAACAACAAATTCAGATAGATCAGGATTATTGTAAAATAATCCACAACTGTTGAAATAATGAATGAAATATTTAGTGATAGAATTAAATATTTACTATTTTATCTGATGTAACAATATTTTCAGAATTAATTGAAACTAGTAAATGACAATTTAAGGATTTATATTTCATAAATCTATATGACTTTAAAAAATATCTTAGGATTGGTCAAAAGGATAGAGAATTAATGGTTTTAAAAGCTCATAAGTACACTCATACCAAAAAAATATCAGGCACTTCAAATCAAAAGAAAATATATTTTCTGTAGTGGTAATATATGGTGGGTCTGATGAACATGAGACTTTCATGACCTTCCATGACCAGAGCAATCTCTATATCTTAATCCTCTTAAAAATAGTGGAACCAGTGGAATGTGCAGTTCAATTCCATACACCATAACCTTCATCAAAAAATCAACCAAAGCTTGCAACAGTAGAAGAAAAGGATATGATTGGGCTGCACATACTTCAAAAAACTTGTAGTTGCCCTTGGCTTCGCATTTATGGCCAAAGATGAATTTTCAACAAAAAGAATTCAATCAGATCTCCACAGAGATAGTAAAACTAAATTGAAAATTTTGAAATATTACTTGCTGTATGTAAGTGTTGCATGGTGGTATAGTGGTTAGCATTCCTGCCTTGTAATTTGTGCAGTTTGTATGTGTGTATGTGTTCGCATGGGTTTCCTCCCACAGTCTAAACACATACTGGTGGGTTAATTGGCTTTTGAGAAAATTGGCTCTGGCCAAAGTGAGTGGGTGCTAGTTTTTGTCTCTGTGTGCGATGCAATGTATGGGCATCCCATCCAGGGTGTGTACCTTACTTTGTGCCCATTGCTTGGATAGGCTCCTGCAACCCAGAATTGGATGAAGTGGTTTCCCAAAGAAGACTTCTTGAGAAAAGGGACCTGAGACATATATTATTGTAAACCATTTAAAGTATCCATGGTTCTGAAATCTAACTCATTAATTTCCCTTCTAATGCTCTGCTGTCTTTTGGCTGAGTATCAATTAATCTTTAACAGTCTAATTTAAGTAGGTAATTTGTAAAGATAAAAAATGTTTCATTATTTAAATAGAATGAATATTAAAAGCGTTCATCATTCAAAACCAAGCATTGGTTGGCCAGATTTATTAGTGTTAGTCTTTCCCATAATTATTTTTTCCTTAAATGAAAAAAGGAAAGGCTGTGATTTAGATCACTGACAAGGCTTAAGTCCATTGAACTATTGCTGTGGTTGAAAGTAATGACATATTTTCCCAATAAAGCAAAAATAAACAGCTTAAATGCAAATTAAATATTCTGATGTCTATGAACAAGTTAATATTTCCTCCTATAAATGATACCCCAAGACATTAAAGATTAATCTTTCACAAAAATACATGTACAGCACTGGCTCATATATTTTTCACTCACGCCAAATATTGCCCAGACAGACAGTTGGACTATGTTTAGAAAAAATTAATGTCACTGCTGAAGTTATGCTATTCTCCTGTAGCTGACTGAATATGAATTCAATATAATGAATATTGATTATAATCGAAGTGTTACTAGAGTTATTCCATGATGGAATTCAAAGTTGAACACAAAGTGTGAAACTATCCCAAGTGTTTCACAAAGATTAACAACTGTAAAATTCAATATACAAACTCTTTTTGTTATATATGTGTACACTTTTAAAGTTGTATTAGTGTTTAGAAGGCTGGCTATAGTTAATGCTTTTTTAGTAAATTACAGTATGTACTGTATCTTATACCACCTTTCCCAAGATGAAAGGTAATATTCAGTTAAAGCTACTGTACTATCAAATAAGAGAGTTAAATCATGATGGGAATGCTACATGGCAAAACCTGCTTGACAAAATGTTCTGTGGAGACAAACATAAATACTTGTCATCTTCATTAAGTCTACAAAAATAGAAGTAAAAGAAATGTAAACGTTAATGAAATGTTGACCTTCACAAGAATATATGCTTCTGCTGTTTTTAAACAGTAAATTACATTTATTTCATATTACAGAACAAACATCAGAATCAGATGAAATGCATACTGTGTATCTGAGCTGCTGTACTATAAACAATTTTGCTCAGCCAACCATTCTTCAAAATACCTGTCTCTCATTACTCATATGCACATCTGGTCTCTCATCATTTATAATAAACAATTCAATCACTCTAAAAGCAAAAAAACATTCAAAAACAATTTCCAAAGGAACAATGTTTTTCAAACATGAAAACTTCTGTAACTTGAGAGGAATGCAGCTAAGTGTCATATAAGCACAGTTGAGGATCTCTCAAAAAATGACAGAATAATTCATTTTTTCACACTGACCTAAAGCAGTCCATAGTTTTAATTAATTAATTCACATCTGGCATGCAGTGTTAATCTATATTCCATACATTTAGAAAATTCATGCTGTATTAATCTAGGAGATATTTTAGTCCCTTAATTCGTGACATATTTTTTTGTAAAACAAATATACCATTAGATAATTACAGGACCATTTCAGTATGGCAGTACACAGGGTAAAAAAAATATATATTGATAAATGAATTATCTGTTGCTGATGTTGCAGTTAAAGGATGCTACTGTACTTCCTCTACACTGCTGCCTATCCTCATCTGAAATATAGAAATATAAATTAAAAAATAATAGGCATTCAACTATGCAAAATAATACTCAAAATGTATAAGTAATTCAGAAAACATTTTAACCAATTATTCAGTCCACATGCTTGCAGAAAAGTTAGCTTTGTTTTACTTTGTTGATGCTTGCAATACACATATACTAAGTATCAAACAAATCTTGATATTCCCTCTTATAACTGTAACTTTTACAAATTCCCAAAGTAATTATCAGAAAAATGGAAAATATAATATTGAAAATGGATGGAAGTAATACAAGTTGTTTATCTGTGATTAAGAACATGGACAAGCATGTATCTATTTAGTGGTCTCTGAGCCCATAAAATACCACACATCATCTCAGCCCCCACATGTTCAATGGAACTCAGGTCTGGTGAGTGGAACATCCTTTGACATAACTATCACAATCTCATCATGAAAGAATGCCTTTATTTCACAATGACATGTTGTTCTGTCAAGCTGCTGTCACATTAGGGTAGACCTTCAGGAAGGGCAGTGAAGTAAATGAGATCCTAGCACCATTTAGTCAATCCCAACTTGAGAAGGTTTGTGAACTCATTTACCATACATTTCCACATGCAAAGACCAGTATGTCATCCTGTGGCTGAGACCTCACCTAAAATCTACAGTAACGCTTCATTCAATGGTTTATTAATAAGCATTGCTGCTACACTTTATTAGGAATAATGTTCTGTTGCTAATAAAGGAAGATCAATGATGAGGAGCTCATAAGACACACCCATTTTTAACTGATGATTCTTGGAGTTTTCAGCAGTTAAAGTAGCTGATATCACAATCTGAAGAAACTGAAAGCTGTATAATGTATTGGTAATACATGGTTTCCATTATTAGTTGGTATCAGAAAGTGTTAGAAATTAGTATGTCTGCTAAAGTATAATATTAAAGTCTGTGTTAGACTACTGTTAGGAACTTGTCCTGATTTCAGAAGCATTAAGGAGTCAGAGACTCTGTGACTTCCCCTTATCCCAGTAACTCATATTACCATGAAACTATACACAACAGTTACATGAAACCATAACAATACTCTGCAAAGAATTTGTTGATTTACACTATGTACAGTATTGCTATTAAAGTAGATACTGTACATATGGACATTTCAGTTTTTGTGCAAGAAAATAGGAATCTGTTACAAACTTTCTACAAAAGTCAGAAATTAACAACAGATTAGTACCCATCCATATGTGATGAGAACGTTCCTTACTCCAGTGTGTGAAGCAAAGACAAGCCCTTTTTGGAAGCACAAAGTAAAGCAGTAGAATTCATTTCCTGATAATCCATCAATCCATTTTCTAACTGCTTTATCTAATACAGGGTCGCAGGGGTGCCAGAGCCTAGCCCAGTGCTGCGTTTTATGTGGGAGCCAGCACAGACACATCTGGCTCTGTAGGAATGGTCAGCTCTTTCCTGTTGTTTTTTCATGATCACCTTTTTTATTTACACTCTATTGTGATGATCAGGAGATAGGCAGGTCCTACTGTCAAAAGCACATTCTCAGTTCCTTAGTCCCTGTTACCTTTAAGGGCATTTCCATTAGAATGAAACACCTTCATCTCCCCCCTACTTAGCAACCACAATGTCTTCTGCACTGCTCACCCAAACAATCAGTACACTATGACCTGTCATCACTGTGAGTGGATGCTACCTTCACACTCTGACATAACTGCAATTCTCAGGGGTTAGGCAGGTCTCACAGAGAATTGAACCACCAGCTTCAAAGGCAGTACATAACCTCATCAACAAAAGGTTTGGACTTGTTGGCAAAGAGTTACTTTACTTTGAAGCCAGTGACCAAGGTTTGATTCTCTATCAGATCTGCTTAACCCTAAGCTTTATAATATAACCAGGTTTTCAGTTTTGATGGAACCTGCTTCAGACTTAACAGGTTTTGAATGCTGATGATAGTCAGATAGGTAAGATTAAATTTCAGCAGATGTTATGGAAATTGAATTTCTATGGAAATTCTATTTAATCATTATGTTTAAAGATAACAGTTGATAGTGATAGATCTGTGTTGTGTATTACAAAAGTTGCAATTTAGATTTGTGAATGTGTAGAAAGGAACAAATTATGTAAATGAAGATGATCACCAGACAATAAATTAATTATATTTGAAGATGGCACCATTTAAAGGCAATGTCTCGAGTGTAGCTCTCTTGTTTGTGTTGTTTATTTATGTGTTATGTCTCTTTTTATATGCAAACAATGCGTGTGGGACCATTACATATGATCGACAAACACTCTTGGACTTGGGATTCAGAGCTTCAGATCTAGCTTCAGTGGAATTGAATGTACACGGCTTTGTTTCTCAAGCACAGAGCCAACAGGGACACGAACAGAAAAGGAAGCAGGGTAAGAGAAGCGGCATGTTAGTGCCTAACGGCCCCCACTCCCCAGAATCCTGCTTGCAAGTGTGCCATCGCTGGACAGTTAGATCAATAAACTTCTGTGGCTGAAATCCAACATTCCCGATGTAAAACCCACTGGATTCATGCTGTATAGAGGGGACTGCACAGCTGATTCTACCAGCAAGGACAAAGGAGATGGAGTGTGTTTTATGATTAACAATCTTTGGTGAAATTCTCTACAGATCTTGCTCATCTAATCTGGAATACTTTACTATTAAATATCGCCCTTTCTACCAACCGAGGGAATTTACAGCTGTTATTATGACCACAGTGTACATTCACCCACACGTTAATGTTGAATCAGCAAACAGCGAGCTGTACAGCGTCATCAATGAATACGAAAACACGCACCTGGAAGCTGTTTCTATTGTGGCATGGGACTTTAACCACTGTAACCTTAAAAAAGTACTACAAAAGTACTTTCAGCAAGTCTCTGTTCCCACTAGAGGGAATAACACACTGGATTACTGCTATACCACCATTTAAGGAGCATACCGCTCCATTTTATGACCGCATTTCGGAAATTCTGACCATGTCTCCGTGCTCCTTCTTCCTAAAGCTTAAGAAGCTAAAGAACGTGCCACCGGCAGTAAAGACCGTGCAGTGTTGGTCAGACGCTGCTGAACAAGAACTCCCAGATTGTTGAAATGACTAATTGGTGTATATTCAAAGATTTGTCCATTGATATAAATGAGTATACAGAGGTGGTCACATATCAACTACTGTATGGATAGATGTGTTCCTACCAAGACGATCCGGATATGTCCAAATCAGAAGCCTTGGATGAACAAATCAGGTGACAGAAAACTATATAAACAAATCAAGGTACAGGGATAAAAGGACAAATTACAAAAACAGCTTTGGGGTGACTCAAGGCACATGTGGCAAGCTGTTTTTCACGAACTACAAAGGCAACAGCAGCAGTATTTCCTCCACTGAAGCACCTCTACCAGATGAGCAGAACACCTTCTACTCCCATTCTGAGGCTCAGAACACTGAGCCCGCTATCAAGCTTCCCTGTGATCCAGGGGACTTTGTGTTACAGCTCTCTAAACATGAGGTGCGTAGAGCCTTTAAGAGAGTGAAAACCCGCAAAGCTGCTGGCCCAGATGGTGTCTCGCCTCGTGTCCTTAAAACCTGTGGAGACCAGCTTTCTCCAGTGCATACAGACATTTTTAACCTCTCTCTGTCCCTGTCAATTTTACCAGAGTGTTTTAAGAAAACCACAATTGTTCCACTGCCCAGGAAGACCAAGGTAACTTACTTGAATGATTACCGCCCAATGGCACTCACTTCAGTGGTAATGAAGTGTCTGGAGAGACTAGTACTGTCCTACATAAATTGCTTTATCCCGGACTCCCTTGACCTACTTCAGTTTACTGTCCAAATAATGTCAGCTGAATATTTCTAGCACTTCACACAGCCCTAGAACATTTAGACAGACAGGGTACTGGATGCTGTTTATTGATTACAGTTCAGCCTTCAACACACTGGAGTCCCACAAGGCTGCTGTCTTAGTCCTAGGCTGTACTCCTTGTTCACCTACGACTGTACTGCCACCTACAGCAGCAACCACATCATTAAGTTTGCAGATGACACCACTATTATCATGGATGTCGGAAAGGGCGGCTCCTGACGCACAAAAGAAGAGCTGCACAGCATTGGGGGGAGGAAAAACCTCATTTAACTGAAAGGAAACCTCTGGGAGTCCACAGCTGAGAGCTACCCCCTCCTCCGGGGTAAAAAACCTTTATTGAGTAGAGGAAAGGAGGGGCCGGACTGGGCTCCAGGGGAGCGAGACAAAAAAACAGACCAAACACATAAAAAATCACGCACAACAAAAAAATAAACCCTGATGAACTGATGAAACAGGGAAACAAAACGGAGAACAGAGGGTGTGGGAGCCCAGGACAGCGACAGCAGTGGGTGTGGGAGCCCGGGACAGACAAAATATGCAAAAAAAGGAGAACAAACAACATGTAAAAACAGGAGAACAAACAACATGTAAAAAATGACTCACAACAGATAGGGAGAGGAGGGGCATGGAAGCCCGGAACCAGGAGTAAATAAAAAAAAATTCCAAAAACCAGGAAACAAAACTTTTTGCTAAAAGACGCCCACGGGTCCTAGTGTAGGCTCAGCATTCTATCACGGATGTCGGAAAGTACATGCCGTGGAATGATTAGGTGAGCAGCAGAGACCCTATTCTTAGCGGTAAAAGGGGCAACACGGAGGTTAGCCCAGGCTCAGGGGATTGGATGATGTCCGTATAGAAACCTATGCCTTCAGGCCATGGACGTGGGGCGACCTGGTAATAGGCGGGTCTCATGACATCTGTACCCTCAATGCTGAGTAAGAAGAAGAGCAGACACAGGAAGTAAATAGGTTACACAACAAGACACACCTGAAAGACATGAATAATCACAGGGAACTAGGAACAGGACAGAAGATGAGAGCCCTCTAGGTGTACAGAGCATGACAACCATTATTGGGCTGATCAACAACAACGAAGAGTCCACATACAGAAGTGAGGTGGACCATCTTACAAGTAGGTGCCTTGACAACAATCTTGCCCTGAATGTCAACAAGACAAAGGAACTCAGAGGGAAACCCGATCAGCATCAATGGCACAGCAGTTGAAACTGTCAGCTGCTTCAGGTTTCTTGTCCTGCAGATTTCCACCAACCTGGCTTAGACTCACAACACTGAAGTCAGTCTGAATAAGGCAAAGCAGCGCTTGCACTTTCTGTGGTGTTTAAAGAAATGCAGTTTGGGGAAGCAGTTCCTCATGCACTTTTACAGCAGTACCATAGAAAATGTCCTCACTAGTGGCATCAATGTATGGTACAGTAGTTCTACCATGCATGACAGAGATACGCTACTAAGGGTTGTGGCAACAGCACAGAGGATTATAGGCTGTGATTTACCATCAATCGGTGAGATCCACACCATCCGCTGTCACAATAAAGCCCATCATTCAGGATCCCAACCATCCCAGCCACAAACCGTTCTCCCCCCTACCCTCTGGCAAGCAGTACAACACTGTTAAAGCAAGAACCACTAGACTCAAGAACAGCTTCTATCCCACTGCAGTATACATCCTCAACAACGGCTACCTGCAGGGCCTCAGACGCAATACACACCAGCACTCTTTACATAGTATACTCTTTTTTTATCTCTGTCTCACTACTACATATTTATTTTCCATAATATATTTATTGTTCCTGTTGTCTACATTGTGAGTGGTTGTCTGTTGTACTGTGTATATCCCAAGAAATCAGTGCAATTAAGAATTCCAATGTATGTGTACAAATGACAATAAACTACTTTACTATTTGATTGAAAAATGTAATGGATTAGTTACTACATAAATTTCATTTCATATTGCCTTTTCATATATAGTATAGTTTACCTCTTGTTCCTATAATCCAAATTAAACTCTATTAATAACAGTTATTATAATAGTAAAAACACTAGTATTATGACCCCAAGTGTCTAGGGGTAAAGGGTTGTAACATTTAGGATGGATTTGGATGCAGGTGGGTTTCTGGTGAGGGACTTAGGAAGCGTGACAACAAGTTTGGTGCAAAAGTGATTTATTTTAAAAGTGAATAAGTGACTGGTACGTAAACAGGACACAATAACACACAGAGGGAGAAGGAATGTGAGCGGTGCCAAAGGAAAGAAAATAAACAAAATTGAGCTGGCTAATAAAGTGAGGGAAAACTGACCTATCTACCAAAACACAACCTGAAACACTCAGTCTTCGGCGTCTAACACCCTAGCTTAACCTTCCTGGCTACCCAAAACCATACAAGACAAAAGGCACTCACCCGTCTTAAACTAGTGTTACTAATACAAAGACCAACAACATGCGCAGAATGTACCCGACAACCTAAACTAACCCTTTACACAAAAGTTCACAGAAATACACAAATGATGCTATGAATACAAATAAGGGAAAACAAGAATAGACACAAGGAATAGGGTGCAAAAGAGCAAAGAGGTTGATATAACACATTTGGCTACGGTAATGGCGAAATAAAGGATAAACACAAACAAACGAAAGTACAAAGAGGAGACAAACACAAATCAACAAAGCCGAAGCTATACAAAAACACACGTGAAGCGAAAGCTGACTCAAACAGAACTAAAGTTGAGCAAAAGGCACCTTCATTCTGAAAACCTCCAAGTTAAATTCTGAAGAAGTTGAGTTCTGATTTGTCAAGAGTTGATTGAAGATGATGTCACAACGGCAAAGACGGTGTAGTGATTAACTAATGGGGGGGTAGCTGAATACAGGAAGTGAGAAAAAAACAAAACATACAGATACACACGGGGACGAAACAACTAGTTTAGTTTTTAAGTAAATTATTTGTGCTGATGACTTTTATGTATTATAACCCCTGATTGTGTTTAGGATATATCGGACTTTTGTACAGTAGTGTTCATAAGATTAAAAGAAAATATATTTTTCCACTGCCTAATTTCATGATTTAAAAGATACCAAGCTAATTCAGTTTGATAAAACAGCAGTTGAAAAGCATTCTTTATCTGCTGTAGGAGAAAGGCCATAAATCTTGTTGCCTTCTATTAACTGGTATAATGGAATTCTTTGAGGAGGAAAAAGAACAGAAAATTGTTGCAGTAAGAGAGCTAAGGTTACATTCAAGGACACTGAAAGTAACACTTAACAGAAAAAGATGGCAAATCTGATTCTTATGGGCTCTTAAAAAATTAGTTGGCTACATCGTATTATTAAATCCCGTTTTTTTTAAGCAAGGTTAGAACATGTTATTAATTTTAATTTCTTTGGCAGACATTTCTGTCTGAAGTGATTTTACACAGCTTGGCATTTTACTGAAGAAATCTGAGTGAAAAAAGATATAAGAGTACCCCACCCAACATTTCCATTTCAGTCAGCCCTAACTACTACATCATACTGCTGCTGATGCTGATAATTGCCAAGCACAGCCCAATGTACTGAATAGGAATTATTCTAAAATATTATTTTCATTAAGGAAACATTATATGCATATAGATACTATATATACTATAACATTTAAAATGACTTTATCCTTGTGTGCAAATATGATAAATGATTGAATAAGAATGAATAAAGCTCAGGTAGACTTGTCAGCAACAGAGCCATATCTTCATCAGTGATGACAGGTACAGTATGAATCATAAAACAGACAAACATCAAACATACATTAACAATGTAGATTATTACATACTTAAAAATAGACCAACAATACAGTATAATACAAGCATTCATTACATTTTATGTGTCACTTCACCCCCCCATCCACATTGGTAAATTCCCATTGCCTTCTCCACAGGCACATAAGAGGCCTACTAAGTGTGTGGGTCTTTTTCCTCCTTAGGGCCTTGTAGGAAGAAGTCAGGAGCTAGGCCTGAAAATAGATTCCTTATTCATATACAGTACCTGCTAAAACAACTGCAAAGCAAAATAAAGTGGGGTATATTGCTGCCTTTCCTCTATACCTGCCTTATGTTACTCATCTAAATTTATTATTCTTACCCTTCCTGTCTCTCCAACTTGTGTGTGCAACCACTGACTGAGAAAACATTGGTAAGTAACTGCAAAAAAAACAAAAAAGCAACCACAATGTTTTTTCCATCTAAAGGTTGCTTATAAGAAAGAAGCAACAGGTAAATTAGTGACAATTCACTTTGTCACAAACTATACAGAGTTTCATTCCTGTTCCTTCATGTGATAGAAGTGCCACACCGTGTTGCTAATTGGAGCTGGTTTAAAAAACAATGCTGCTGGATTTCTCATTAGGGACATACCTGTACAGTATGTTGGTAACCAGGTTCAGTGGTGTTTCTTTGTGCTGTTCTTTAAGCAAGTAACTCAGGTGAATAGATTGTATTATGTGTAGTGGGTAGAATGATAGACTAAAATAAATGGGATATTTTATGGTAATTGCCTGGTCTCTGGATGCACTGCTGATTCTGGGAGATGAAAAGAACCTGTGGCAAAATAACAAGGGGCCTAGCACCCATTATAATTACTAGATTGTGTAGTCATGCACAAAACAAGATTGTTTTTATTTTTAGGGGTTACCTATTTGTGACACAAGTACAGCATTTCATTTTCTGGGAATTTTTCTCTCACAGTAAGGCTCCATTCAATCTTGTTAACAGTAACCATACAATTTTTATTAGTTAAGTATGTCCCAGTCTTTTCTGTCCTTGTACTACCTACAGTATTTAATGAATGGCGTAGATTGTAAACTCAAATAGAAAATACTGAAAATCTGTATAGACTCACATATCTAAGCTGGTTATTTTATTATCTCAAGGACCTGTGTATTCACTATTTAAAATATAAATAACATAATGTGTGTATCAAATGAAGTACTGACAGAAAACTGAATGTTGCATATTTGTGTATCAGTATAGAAATGTGTAAAACAGATGTAAAAGGCTTTAACCTCTGAATGTATATGAAATAGTGTATCTAATGTCATACATTTTTCAAAGCAATAAAAAGGACTGTTGCTTTGTGGTGCTTTGGAAACTGTACTGAAGCATACAACTTTTTCCATCTATTAGAGTGAATGTATTTCATTTGATTTATTGTGTTATAAAACAAACAATAGACAAAAACATTTGTCATTGAGAATTTTGTAAATAGCCTAATAAATGTTAAGTAGGACTGCCATTTTGCATATATTCAAAATTGTCACAACACTGCAAGTATACTTTACAGTAATACAAGTACAGTATTTCTGGGAGGAGCTGGACTTTGGTTCACTTATTATTTTAAAACACACCACAAATGAGTGATAATGTAAATTAGTCAAGAGCATAGCCTTAAGAACAAGTACTGCAAATCAAGGACCTGTATTATTTATAAAGGGATACTAACTGGACTTAATGTTCCTGTTGTCTGTACTCTTGTCTTCTTGTTTTTATCCCATTCATTTTTATTTGATTAGTTTAACTTAACCATCAAAGTTGGGGGACAGAAAAAGGCTGATTCTGCCTGTCCCAATTTATTTCCCTAATTAGGAATCTGATTCTCCTGAGTTAGCTAAAAGGCTGCTTTGCTGGAACAGCTTGTAAATACTGGGGTTGTGGAGATCTTGCATAAAGGAGCCATGATGAGTGACTATTTACAAATTTCTGCAGTACGTTGACTTTTCAAGGAAAAAAGGCAAACTGATCCTATCTGCTCCACTTCTCGTTCTGTGCTGCATTTTTACTCGCCTTTTAGCCTAGCAATAGCCAGTAGACCCATGCATTTACAGGAGTGAAAACATCACTGAGAGACACAGTCTAACCTGTTTTTCCTCACAGTATTCAAAATTCTCTGTAGTTTTCTGTTTATGTTTTGTATGCCCATTTTCTGTTTGTTATTTTATCCAAAGTGACTCTTGACCCGTTTGTATTTAATCTTATACTATTTAAATATTTATTTAGTTACCAGATATATTCTGGATTTTTCATGCATTCCAAAATCTTTTAGCTTTTGGAAGAGGGGGATTCCTTTTTCTATTTTTGAGGTGTGGTATGGAAAGCATCTCAAGGCATGACAATTTAACTCACTCCAATTTACAGATTCTACAAGGAAGGACTGGAATCCTTCTGCTCCCTGATTTATTTTGAGGTGACCTTCCTGTTTTTGTTCTTGTTGTTTGAACTGAGGTTTAGGGAGCTGGTGGCGTGGTGCCCATGGTAAGGTAATTTGTTTCTTACACAACCAAATTTTCTCTGAAAAAGAAATTATTGCAAAAAATAATAAATTAGAAAAAGGATCACATTTTGCATTACTCAAAAGAATGGAAGCAAAATGATTGTCTATAATATTTCATTTACAATCACTTAATTATAATTTTCACTTTCAGAAATATGAGCTTTTTAATCTCTAAAACAGGTATTAAGTCTGGGGATAATTAATACTACAGCCTGCAAGCCCTCTGGCATTGTTCCAAGGAAGCATGTATCCAAGTGATTAACACTTTGCCGGGTGGTCTGAGCCTTTTGGTGATGTGCTAGAATGCCAGCCTTTAGCACTTAAGCATATTGCCTTAAGCATCCAGGTGCTGTGTTAGGGAAGACATTATCAATACAGAATGAACAATTTCTACTTTAGGGCAGGTGACCAATTGCAGCTAAAACACTGTATAAGTAAATATTAAGTTAAACTTAATTTACAACATTGAAGAAGTGGGCTCATGCCATCTAAACAGTTTTTACGCAGCTCTTGTATTCTTGTCACTTTTCTCTATCTATCCTTGTTTTGTACAAATCAGAAATGCATGAATAAAATAATGCTTTAATCGTCAAAATACATTTAAAACAGAAGACAAGATTACAGTGACAAGAAAACACAAATTACTGAAATACAAACAAATGATACAAGACTATCATTGTTTACTCCCTTTACTTTTTGAACTCTGCCTCATCACTTTTTAGGCACTACATACTATTCTGACAACCTTGCCCCTTTTGTTTCTCACAAAATATTTCATCTTGGACCTGGAGAGTTCATTGGCTTGTCTATTTTAATTTTAATGGCTCCCCACAATTACATCTCATCATTCAACTACCTTCTGCACTTCTGACATATAACATCAGAAGTGTTGAGTAAGAATAAACTATTTCCTGAAAAGCATCCCTGAATGACTTTAAAGGGGTTTGCTGCTAGGGGCCCATACTCTGACTGACCCTGGCAATTTTAGGAATAATCCTCCTACTTATATACAGTATTTAGTTCCCTAGAATGCACATTAGCCAGGTCTTGCCAAATCATCACATACAGCCCATCATAAACATTCAGAAGGTAATTAGTAATCCCATGCTCCATTACCTCCTTACACATATCTAAGGGGGATGGGAGGTATACAATATTTATTCCAAGGAACATGTAAAAGTTAATTCCACACTCCAAAGTAGAAAGAAAAATACACGAGACTTCAATTATTGAGCCTTCCTTAGGTGTATATTCAAGTATACAATATTTCTTCTCCTATTCTGAAACATCATGCTCTAAAATCACTGAAACTGTTTCCATACTTTTCCATTAACAATAGTTATGCAGGAGTTGCCATAAAAGTGTCTTAAATAGAAAAATGTCTTGAGTCCAGAATTTGCCGGATTGGGGACTATGCTCATGAGTCTCCAAAAAGTTTGATGCTTCTGAGCAAGAATTCACATGGAATAGAGCTGTAACTGAGTAGCTGTCTCTGTGATCTGTTCTTTTTGGTTTATATCACTGAAGGGTAACTTAAGGATCAATTTAGAGTGAAAACAAGCTCAGGCATTCACAACGTTTTACATTAAGTAGGTAGATAACTCGGGGGAAGTAGTCTTGGGGTGAGATCAGTCTCTCCGGCAAGTAAGGTCAGCGCTGAAATGAGTACTGTATCCTCCGTGCTTGCCCATTGACTTAAGGTTTGGTAAAAACTTGAAATAGTGATAGTATTCACTAATAGTTAGAAAACATTATTTGTATAACATGCTTTTTATAGGTTTGAAGCATATTTAGTTTTCCAAAAAATATGTTCAACTGCCACTAGTGAGTTTATTCTTCAAGGAGCCAGTTTTCGATTTGAGAAAGGAGAGAGGAGTTCTCAGGTGGACAGAGTAGCTTGCTGTTTTGACAAAAGAAGAAACTAGATATGCAAAGTGGGTTATGAACCAGATAAGGTTGGGAATCTTATTTCACCAGGGATGGTTCCAGCCACATCCAGGCCCTGGGGTTCTCCATATGTTACTGTATACTCCACTTCATAGTATAGACAATATAAAGATTCAGCTATGGGGTGGTTAACATGTAGGCCCTCCACTGCCAGGCTATATAGTGCTGAGACGAAGTTTGTGAATCCTTTGGAGTTATCTGAATTCCTGCAGCAATTGCTCCAAGGATGTGATCTTCATCTAAGTCATACTAGATAAACGCCATCTGATTAAACAAATAACACACAAACAATTGTACTTTGGTGTGTCTATATTGATCACATTGTTTAAACATTCACTGTCTATGTAAACCTTTACATTTAAGTAACTGGTGGAACCTCCTTTCGCAGAAATGACCTCAACCAAACGTTTCCTGTACCCAC